>NW_016157117.1:669323-731551 GCF_001687245.7 Rhagoletis zephyria | reverse complement strand
ATTTATGTATACATTTGTCTATATCTATCTCGATTCGTTTTGGCTGTTACAAACAACCGTTATGTGAACAAAATTAATATACCCTTGTGCACAAGTGCGCTCGGGTATAAAAAGGGGAGTAATCATACGTGTCCTGAACTAGTCCCAAAATGTTCTCGAAAAAGTTTTGACTAGTCCTGAACTGGTTCGGAAGTACTTTCGAAATGATTCCGAACTAAAGCCAAACTAGCACTGAAAAAGCCCAGAACTAGTCCTAGGCAGGACCTAAACTAATCACGAAAGCTTCCCGAACTAGTCCCAAAATGGTCCCTTAAGAGACCCGAACTATGTCTCTTAAGGGTCTCTTAAGGGACCAAAGCTTCCCGAACTAGTCCCAAAATGGTCCCTTAAGAGACCCGAACTATGTCTCTTAAGGGTCTCTTAAGGGACCAAAGCTTCCCGAACTAGTCCCAAAATGGTCCCTTAAGAGACCCGAACTATGTCAAAGAGTGATTAAGATTAATATTAAGATTGAGATCATGATTAAGATTAAGACTAAGATTAAGATTCAGATTAAGATTAACATTAAGACTAAGACTAAGACTTAGGGCCGGTTTCTCCATCTCTGGTTAACACTAACTCCCCGGTTAAACATTGTTATCGACGTTCTAACTCCATGCATATAACAGGGAGCCGGTAAGGTCGGTAACGATGTTTACCGGGGGATTAGTGTTAACCGGAGATAGAGAAACCGGCCCTAAGATTAAGATTAAGATTAAGATCATGATTAAGGTTAAGAATAAGATTAAGACTAAGATTTAGATTAAGATTAAAACTAAGATGAAGATAAAAATAAAGATTAAGATTAAGATTAAGAATAAGATTAAGTTTAAGATTAAGACTAAGACTAAGATTAAAGTTAAGAATAAGGTTAAGTAAAAATTAAGATTATGAATAAGATTAAGGTTCAGTTTCAGATTAAGATTAAGATCATGATTAAGATTAAGATTATGATTAGGACTAAGATTAAAATTAAGGCTAAGATTAAGATAAAATTAATATTATGATTAAGATTAAAATTTAGATTAGGAATAAGATTTTTGAATTTTTGTGAAATTTGCAGGAGTTACAGTTCTTGGCCAGATATATGTAGATCTGGGTCGTTCCGGTGACGGGTCAGGCCAAATTTTATTGGAGGGATTAGTGGAGGTGCCACAAATTCTCCAGCAACATTAAATTTAGCTTTACATTCCAATCACAAAACAGTCGATGGTCTGCCTGGCCTGGTGACTTTCATAAGAGCGGTACACAGTGAATCAAATATCAAAGCGACAAAAAAGTCCTTGCATTCAATCGCGGTCACAGGAATATTGCGGTAAAAAGCATAGGAATAAGTTGAGTAGCAAGAGCACCCGCGAGGTAGTCTCACCGAGCATCATCAAAAAAGTTTCTCAAAATCTTACAAGAATGTCACACCAAATCCCCACAGTTGAAGCTATTTAGAGAATAAAAAGGAAGACATCTTTGCAGGGACGTGATCTTATCATCACGGCTCACATCTGCTCAATAACCCTGAGCCGCTCTCTAGCCGCCTGCTGAAATTTGTTTTTGACTCGCAGCGCTTTTCCTAGAAGATATTGCATTGTTCTTCTAAATTCCTCATATTTTTCGGTAGGCAATCCCATCACTGCTCGACTGCCCGCCTACCTTAATTGAAAGAGTTACCAAAGGTGGCATATTTTTTTCAATGTAGAACAATTCTAGAGGCTGGGAGCATCAAAATTGCGACTTTGCTTTCTTTCGACCACCCTACAGAGTGTAAGAGCAAGAGATGATCATCGCCAACAATTTCAATGATCTTGCTCATTTTGAGATTCGAGAAGAAAAACTCATATACATATGTACATACATACATATGTATGTAAATATGTACGTAAGTAAATACAGATTTACACCCACAAAGGGTTCTAGATGCCCATTCATTCACGAGTTTCTCCCATCAAGCAGAGTAGCTTTCATGGGATAAATTCTCAATATGATTTGGAGCGCGGACAAAGACATAAGAGCAAAAAAAAAAATCCCGACGTAGTTGTGGATACAGTTGCACTGCCTTTACCGGGCAAATGTTTGCTTGTTTTTTTTTCTTTGTGGGAGGGAGGGCGTAGTAAGGGCTTTTTTCGTGTTGCTTTTTATTGAGCTTCTTGTTGCGCGCTCCTACTTACAAGTGTACTCGTACTAGTAAGAGTATAAGTATGTATGTACATAATAGTACAACTTTTATGCTTTCGATGATTGAGGAGACTCAACTAACTACATACACGACAGCTGAGGCAGTATATCAGCAAGTGGTTGATCGAAGATGAGGGGGTGAATAGAGGAGTGGCGAGGCATAGGCGCATCTATTACACGGTGGACGACGCCAGACAGTGCGGCTTGTGAATATATTCGTATTTAGCTGGCTATATAGCAAATTTTAGAGGGCTACTACCGGCGCAGCACGAGCACACACACACGCTGCTTTTGCTTAATGAGTTGGTGGGATACAGTCTGTCAGTCGCGTCAGTCAGTCAGTTTGTGAGTAAATCAGTCAGTCGGCAGCTGAGTGGGTAGCTCGAGTGTGGTTGTGTAAATTGCAAAACTGACTTTTATAGACAGTACACGCTCTCATATGTATACGTGCATGTACAAAGGAGAGATTTCGCTGCTGCTGCCACTACTCGATTTTTTCGCGGGCTTTATTGTTAGAATTTGAAAATTGTCAAATTCAGTACCTTTGCAAACGCGCATCAAATAAGTTGTACGTTTCGCTTGATTCCCTTTTGCCAATTGGTTGCTATAAATAAATATATGTATATTTTAAAAATTAATAGAAAATTGGTGTGACGCTTCAGCTGTGGCGATTTACATAAAAACTTACGTACATATGTACACTTGCTTGTAAATTAAAAATAAATACGTTATAGCGAACTTATATACTTTTTAATGCGCTTGAGTAACAATTAAATTACAAGCGAGTTTTTGGAAAATTTTTGAAAACTGCGCGTCGCAAAAGTAGTGAGTGCTCTCGGTTTTTTTATTATAAAATTTGGTTTAAACGCAAAATCAGTCTGCAATCTGATTACAAAAACATAAAAAAAAAAACGTTAAGGAACCGACGCACGCGTGGTACTAGAGGGTAGGTTGTTTTGAATAAGAATTTTCGAGTTTGTGAATGCCCCCTTTTGCCAAATATTTCGTGTTGATAATGTGACTTGATGTGAAGTGGCGATTTGATGTGGGGAGAATTGCGAACATACGCATGTACATATACATACATATATTGCGAAGACACGAGGTGATGTGCGAGTGTGATAAATATGATATGTTTGGATATGACGCGATATGTTAAGATGTATTGTGATAAGAACTAACTTTTGTATGCTAATGAATTATAATGTGTGTATGTATGTATGTAAGTCAAGGACATTTACTCAATAACAATGAAGTTGATAAATTATTTTAGGAAAAAAACTAATTGGGAAAATAACTGTGAAATACACGTAAACTAATTGAGTAAGAACTAAGTAATTGAATTAAAAAAAAAATAAAATAAATAAAAAAAACAATGCACGAGAGTAAAGATCAAGTGTTTATTTGTTAAGCTTTGAGCGCCGGCTAAAGTGCTTATGCACATATTAACGTATTTATGAATGCATGAACACTAGGGTGCAACACTCCCTATACAAAAAAAAAAAAAAAAAATTTGCACGGTTTTTCCATAGCAATTACAACATTTATTATATTGTTAAACTTCCGCCAAAATATTTTGAAAAAATTTTAAGATCTGCGAAAGCTAGACACATCTGAAAATACCTCAAGTAATCGATGTTTTTATTTTGGACGGAATTAGTTTTTAAAGTTATTTGGAAAAAAATCTCCTCTGATGATAGAAAAGTTTAAGCTCAAAAAAGGCAGCTGAAAATTTGTAAAATCTATATGAACATAATCACATTTTTGGAGTTATTTTCAAATCGGTCCAGCTCACGTATTTAAATCCTAATACTTTTCCGAAATATCTTGACGTAAGTTTTAAAATATAATAAATTTATAATTCTGGTGGAAAACCTCAACTTTTTTTTGGTGAGGCACCCTAATGTACATATGTATGTATGTAAGTACATATGTACATATGTACATATGTAATAAGCAAGTTTGCCTACCCAGTATCAGCGTTTGTAAACAATCAATTAAAATATATGTACATATGTGTGTATATAAAAAGCAGAGAAAACAATTATAACTTTTTGCTCAATATAAAATCACTCTTGCAACTATTCTCTCTAAAAATAATTTATTTTTTTTTTCAAAGTCAGCGAAATGGAAATATTTAATTTCGTACTTAAAATTGTCACATGCGCATAAATAAATATATTACAAATATGTACTTACATATGTAAATTCATAGGTGTTCACAAAATGCCACTGTATGTACATTAGGGTGGTCCAAAATAAGTAAAGGCGGAATTTTATTGCTTTCACCTCTAGTATTGCCGAGAAAAATTATACCCCTGTTTGTTTTAGAGGTCGCTAAAAGCCTCAAAGTTTTTCATGTAAGAAAAAAAATGGAATATAATTTTTGATCGGAAAACCTTTTTTCTTCAGGAGACTTTTAATAATAATACCCAATGATTTATTTAACCATTTTTCATATTACAAATTTTGTATAAGTCGACTAAAAACTCCAAGAAATATTGATTTTTAAGAATTCACCAAAAAAATATTTTTCCCATATAAAATACACGGAAAACTTTGAGGGACCTCTAAATATTTTTTGATTTCGAAATAAAGTATCTGGGGTATATTTTTTCGATTTAGAACAATCCTAGGGGGGTGAGAGCATTAAAATTCCGACTCCATTTTGTACACACGCACTTAAGGTCCACTCTAATGTACATACATACATATGTGTGAACGTATGTACCTATGTACGTATGTGCATGCGGAAAGCGGCGATTGCAACAGCAAAATCAAAAGAGCACGTGGGAGGGAGTGCCATTGGCGCAGAGTTATGCACACATACATACATATGTACATACATATTTACATGCCTAGACACTTACATAAACGAATGGAACTTTACATATTTAGATATATGCACGAATTCGTATATTTTTATATACTTACTTTATTATAGAAAAAATAAACAGACTTTAAAGTCAAAGAACAAAAAAAATCAAACATGTACACTGGTGGCAGAAAAAATAGACTCGCCTTATTTTGAACAGTTTTGGCTATATTTCTTTGGTTTATTTTAAGTTAAATAATGTTTTTATAAAAGTCTAGCTAGTTATACAAGAAACACATGTCAAACTTTGTACAAAAACCAAAAAAATTTAACAAATTTTCACCAAAATCTCAAACTTTTTATTTAAAATTTTTAGTATGCAGTTTTATAGGTCATTGAATATTAGAACATAAATATAACAAAATGCAAATTTAAAGTGAATACAAAATGTCGTTGATTTTTAGCATTTTTTTGCTGGCGGTGCTAGGCATTCTCTTCCATATAAAAATGTTTCGAACATACAAACGTACTTTGTATAAAAAAGGGGGTGGAAAAAAAATATATGTATATACGTACATATATATTAAAAATCTACGATATTTTGTAGCCGCGTGAAACTTGCACCAAAAAAATTTCTAAATATTTTGAATAACAAGTTGAAATTTTGGTAATAATATGTTGAAGAATTTTTATTAATTTTATACAAAGTTTGAAATCTTAGTAATTTAACGAGCAATTCTTGTAATATATATATATATATCCATAGGGTTCTCGGAAACGGCTCTAACGATTATGATGAAATTTTGTACACCGATAATGTTTTGGATTTTAAGGTTATCTGAATAGGCATTAACTTCGAGAAGACTCGTATAAGGTTGCCACCTGCTCGAAATTAGTTACAAATTAATTAAAACATCATAATATGGGTATGAAATGGAAGGTATTTTAAAGATCCCTAATTCAAAAATATTTTTAATAGGGTTGCCACCTATTTTGAGTCGCATATTTATTTAATTTTTTGTTAAAAAAAAGGAAAAATATTTCTATTCATGGGTACTAAGAGAAGGTTCTTAAACAATGCTTTTCCTATATACAAAATGTTATCTCTTAGGATAATAGTGTAAGGTTGCCACTTGTTTTCGATTCTACACAATTTATCTAAAACATCTCAATATGGATATCCAATGAAAGGCATTGTTGAGAGCTTTGGTCAGAAAATATTTTCCAGCAGGGTTGCCACGTTTCTATGTAATACAAATTTTTATTTTGTTAATTTCAATCAACATTTTTTTATCTATACACAGTACATATACGCTCAAGATATGTACCATTCATTCCAGCGTATTTTGGAATAGGGTTGCCATAAATTTTAGAGTAAGGAATTTACTTAAGAGATATCGAAATTCTATTTTTTTTTTCGTTTACTTCCAAAATTTTTTCTAATGCTATTCAAATCTTGAAAACTTTAAAAAGTATATGCACAACGGGCAAAGCTCGGTCAACCTGGTACTGTGAATTTATATGGTGACCAGCTGGCCTGTAATAAAAAAGATCCGAAACATTAAATAGATCGAAGAAATATATGTATATAGCCTAAAGTGGTCAAAATAAGGTGAGTCTATCATTTCTGCCACCAGTACATATGCAAATAACTAATTACAGCGCGCTGTACATGTGTAAGTTATCACAGAGGTAATTGTTCGAAGCAAGGCATATTGAACAGATTGCTTTGTTTTTTTTCAAATTATTTGTTTTNAAAAAAAAGGAAAAATATTTCTATTCATGGGTACTAAGAGAAGGTTCTTAAACAATGCTTTTCCTATATACAAAATGTTATCTCTTAGGATAATAGTGTAAGGTTGCCACTTGTTTTCGATTCTACACAATTTATCTAAAACATCTCAATATGGATATCCAATGAAAGGCATTGTTGAGAGCTTTGGTCAGAAAATATTTTCCAGCAGGGTTGCCACGTTTCTATGTAATACAAATTTTTATTTTGTTAATTTCAATCAACATTTTTTTATCTATACACAGTACATATACGCTCAAGATATGTACCATTCATTCCAGCGTATTTTGGAATAGGGTTGCCATAAATTTTAGAGTAAGGAATTTACTTAAGAGATATCGAAATTCTATTTTTTTTTTCGTTTACTTCCAAAATTTTTTCTAATGCTATTCAAATCTTGAAAACTTTAAAAAGTATATGCACAACGGGCAAAGCTCGGTCAACCTGGTACTGTGAATTTATATGGTGACCAGCTGGCCTGTAATAAAAAAGATCCGAAACATTAAATAGATCGAAGAAATATATGTATATAGCCTAAAGTGGTCAAAATAAGGTGAGTCTATCATTTCTGCCACCAGTACATATGCAAATAACTAATTACAGCGCGCTGTACATGTGTAAGTTATCACAGAGGTAATTGTTCGAAGCAAGGCATATTGAACAGATTGCTTTGTTTTTTTTCAAATTATTTGTTTTGATGACAATAGCTTTCTTACAGTGTAAGAAAATTCCTTTTCTGAAATAGGTTGGTTTCTTTTTCACTTTAGACATTCCAAATATGCTAACTTAAAAACACAATTCTTTCTGTGTTCCTCGGGGGTTTTTAGATATGGCGACAATCCACTGTTTCATCAATTTAATAGTTTTCGCTTTATTTTTGTGGAAACGAAACATGTTTGGCAAGTTCTGGATCATTTCAACATTCTTTCTTCAAATATTTCTCGTATTCGACCACTTTTTACGTTTATTGTATGAGGTGGGTTTTATCGAAGGCTGAGGTAGCTCAGCCGCTCCAGGGTTGAGTGGAGGTCCCACTAACCCCCACTGAATAAAATTAACACAGTAGTTAAATATAGCGAACACAACCACACACACACGCGGCCGTTCGGTCAGGCTGCCGGTACCCTGACGTCCACGAAGAGAGGGGAGGGAGAGAGCGACTAACTGGTCGGCGNTGTAACAACATTCATACCTCACGTACGGTGCAGGGAACAACATTTTTTTCTTTGAATCGACATACTTTAAGCATTGTTGACGCTATTTCCATTTGAACGAGGAAATAGCATCATTTACTTTATTTCCAAATTTTTGTTGACTTTATTTCCCTTTTGAAAAGGTAATAATGTCAATTGAAATAGTGTCCGTTGACCTTATTTCCGTTGATCTTGTTACCTGTCACCGTTAATCCAGGCCATAACATTAATTTTATTGAAATAAATCCAAACGCTTTAGCGTGAAAGAGCAAAAAACATGCTCTCACTGTGACTCACAAACTTCCAGCTTCCATGCGAACGCAGACCCAATCAGCCAGAATCGTGCTAGGCAATTTCAATGCCAGTGTGGGAAAGGAACGGAACATTGGTCCCACCGTCGGAAAATTCTGCCGCCGCGATGAAACGTCCGATAACGTACTAAGGTTGATCGACTTCGCCCAGGCCCAAGATACGTATCCGCCCTCTTTGCAGCAAATCCAATTGGCTTCAGTTGACACAGAAGATAAACAACTGGCCTGCTTTGTTGAACTCGGCCAAAATCGCGTAGACGGTTACAGCGCCAAATACAAAGAAGAAGAAGCATGGATATACATTAAGTTGGTCCAAAAATCCTTGTGAATAAGTGAAGTCGGAATATTTACGTTCTCACCGCATTCGAAAATATCAATTTTTGGTGGAAATGACATAGAATTCTTTAAAATTTATATTTTTCGATCGGAAAACTCCATTTATCCTCAAGAAACTTTACTTTTATATATGTATGTACATAAGACTGCATCACCAAAAAAAGGTTGCGGTTTTTCCGCCGGGATTACAAAATTTATTATATTCTAAGACGTCCTCCAAAATATTTCGGAAAAATATTAAGATTTAAGCGAGCTGGACCGATTTGAAAATACCTGCAAAAATGGAGTTTTTTTTAATAAATAGATTCTTAAAGAAATTTTTGAAAAAAGTCCCTTCGGATGACAAAACAGATAAGGCTTAAAAAATCTGCATAAAAATATTTAAAAACCTTTAATTGAGGAATGAGATTTTTGATGCTGTTTTTTTACTTTTTTCAAAGATTGATTTACGAAAGACTTAAATAACTGGGCCAAAACTATTCTGATTTAAACTTGTGGTAGAAAGGTATTTTCCCAATATTTTTCTTTATGTGCAAAAAAAAAAGTTATTCGTGTTCAATTTTTTTTTTCAAATACCAACACATCTTAATTCAACTTTGAATGATGTTCGTTCATCCTACCTTCCTCTTTCATCCCTGGAATGAGCTTATTAGAAATAAAAAGGGTGAGAAAATACCTTTCCAATGATACCTACCAAGTCTAAATGGGAAGAGTTAGGGTTCAGTTATTCAAGTTTTTCTTATACCAATCCTTGAAAAAAGTTAAAAAAACAGCATCAAAAATCTCATTATTACGATTCCATTCAATTTTCTTTTATGTTTATGGAAATTTTTTAAACTTAAACCGTTTTGTCATTTGAAGGGATTTTTTCAAAAAATATCTTTAAGAAACTAGCTCGCTTAAATCTTAATACTTTTCCGAAATAGTATAATACGCTCTCTTCAAATGCTCAATCGAATGGGACGCTTTATTTCAATGTATCTCGTAACGGAATCAATACAAGATGTCTTCTTAAAAACTAAAAACAGAGTTGTATCTTAAAGTAGTTTTACAGTCTTTACTTTTTGCCTTGTGTCCCTTGAACCAAGGCTTCATATTTGCAACTGCCCATACTCCTATGTATGGTATTCGGGACTGTTGAAATCCCTCAACATCTTCAAGTAAATAGCGATCATTACGCAAAACAAACAATGCATTTCAAACAATTTTTTATATGTTTGTCAACATTTTCTCTCATTTTAGGGAACCAGTAACTTTTTGATATCAGTTGTACTACCTTATCTATACCTATATGTCCAATTTCATCGTGGTATTTATATATTACTTGGTGTTCCATATCCTGCGGAACGTAAAACAAAAGATTACCGTCGTTTCCCTTTTTATACAAAACACCATTTCTCATTTCATACAAATTGTGTTCTTTTTCCTGTAGTAACTTCCGAAGTTTTTTCAAATTATCATCTCTTCCCTGACAAATAACTAAATTTTCCTCACAGAACCTTACGATCTCAACCTCCCTTTTTATCTTAGTGTAGTTAAGGCAAATTTCTATTCGTTAGCGCCTATATTTAGAGTGCTCTCGGAATTTAATAACATCTCTAAGAAGATCGATATCGAATTTTCATCATCAAGATCCTTATTTAAGTCCACGCTTGAATCGTTTTACTCTTAGGTTTAGTTCATGCACTGCTATGTTAACACTATTATCGTATAATACTTATTTTTGTAATCTGTGTAATCTAGTCTGTAAGAGTTTTAATCATAGACTGAATAAAGATGAATTGAATACCATTATATTCGTGCAACGACTTAATGCATCCGCATGCTGCATGCGTTTACCGCCCCGGTGCTCTAATGTATAATCAAACACCCCTATTGCGAATGTCGACTGGCAGTAGATAAACGACTATTAAGCGATTATCGATTAGCGATGCTATTGCGAGTGTCGCTTAGTCGCTCAATTAGCGACTGTGAATACTTTTTAATCGCTCATTCTTCTATTGCTGTTTTTTAGTCGTTGGAGTTTGCGTTTATAAAATTTACATAAGAAAGTGGTACTATAATGGATAAAAAGTAAGTCAATTGAACTGGAAGTTGTAAAAAATTGTGAAATATACATATGCATGTATGTGTCTGAATTACAGATCAAAAATTATAAGCAACAAAAGGCAACTTGCGCGGTTGTTCGTACTGATGCAGGAGAGTGAAGACATAGGCAAAGGAATTTCCGGAAAGAGTAGGGTAGGAAGCTCCGCTTCTATTGGAAAAGATACATATACAATATTTCTTGTGCATATAACTCCGGCTACGCCATCCACAGTGTTTTTGTGCAGAACCAACATCAAAAGTTTATACAAAAAAACTGCATAATTTATTAATTGACTAGTGCTCGGAAATTTGACATCTTTATTTTAAATTAAAGTTGAATTCTTTCAATACACTTGTTATGTTGTTATGTTAAAGTTTTTAAACTCGGGTCACTCGTTTGGACACAAAAACCCAACATCATTGTACAAAAAACTTAACCGTACCGTATTTCTTAAACTTCCATAAAGTTTATTAATGAGGAAAACAGCTTTTCCTGCAAATCATGTAAAGCCTAAAAACTGGGAATCATCGGGAACGCAACTTCTATTCATAAAACTCACACGTGTACATACACCTTCAAAGTACAAGGGATCCGACGAATCTCGCAATTCCCTCCTTGCTTTAGCTAACTCTACTAATCTATTAGCTTCCGCATCATCTTCCTCATCACTAAACCATATTTCAACTGTGTCCATTTTTTTAATTTTATAATAAAAGCAATTATTTTAAAAATGATGTAAATAAAACACTCAAGAAACAAATGTAAACAAACAAACAGCTGTTTACAATTCTGTCAACCATTCACAATAGTACAAATTTTTATCGATCAAGTTACACAATAGCAAAATAAAAGATGATCGACTCGATCGACAAATTTCTATTCTACTGCCAGTCGACACTCGCAATAGGGGCCAAAATTTTGTAATTCTAACGCCCAACGTACTATTCGAGGATTTAGTTCCTTTTTATTTAATGTAAGAGCAAGTGAATTACAGTCTGTCACGATTTTGAATGGCTTGCCTTGAAGATATACACGGAATCGTTGCAAAGCGCTAACAATAGCAAGAGCTTCTAATTCAAAGCTGTGATACTTGGACTCAGCATCCGTTGTTCTTTTTGAGAAGTAGAAAACTGGGTGCATTTTGCCATCAGCTTTCTTTTGTAGTAAAATAGCTCCTAGACCTATCGAACTCGCATCACAATGTAACTCTGTATAACCACTTGGATCGTATAATGCAAGTACCGGAGCGTTTAATAACTTTGATTTTATAAGTTCAAAGCATTCTAGTTCTGCAGCTCCGAACAAGAACTTTTTATTCTTTTTCGTTAACTCGAATAAAGGTTTCGCTAAAACTGAAAAATCTTTTACAAACCTCCTAAAATATGAACACAACCCTATAAAGCTTTGGACTTCGTGTACAATTTTCGGTATCGGAAAATTTTTTATGGCTTCTAATCCTTTGTCATTCGCTTTTACTCCTTCCCCTGTAATAGTGTATCCTAAATACGTTATACTTTTCCTTAAAAACTCACACTTATCTAATCTTAGTTCAAGCTTATTTTGAACGATCTTTTCTAAAACTTCTCTTAAAATTTCAAAATGCTCTTCCATATTTTCAGTCGCTATCATTATGTCGTTTAGATATACTATCACCTTTTCCGCTCTTATCATTTCCGAAAATATTTTATGTATAAACCTTTGAAAAGTGGACGGTGAATTTTTAAGACCAAAAGGCATTCTGGAAAATTCATATTGCCCAAGTGGTGTGATAAAAGAAGTATATTTTTCTGAATCTTTGTGCATGTATACATGAAAACACCCATTCTTTAAATCAAGCTTAGTAAATATTTTCTTTTTTGCCAACCTATCTAGTAAATCATCAATAAGGGGTATCGGGTAATTTCTTCTTTTGCAGTTATCTTATTTAACATTCTATAATCTACACACATTCTAAGATCTCCTGTCTTTTTACGTACCAACACAATGGGTGATACAAATTCCGACTCACTTGGTTTAATGTATCCTTTTGTTAAATATTCATCTAATAATTTCTGTAATTCTTCTTTTTCCGAGTAAGATAACCTACGGGGTGGGCAATGAAAAGGTTTCGCATTTTCTAATACTAACTTCATCTCACACTTAACCAGTGGTTCATCAGGACGCTTGGCTTGCACATACAGTTTAGTAAATAATTCATTCAACTTTTTGTGATCGTTACTACAAATATCTTTTCCGACATTCAAATTAGGTGTCTTATCAGTATCACCCTCGATAGCCAATAACCATTTGAGATTTTCATCTGCATCTGCATTATCGATCTCTTTCTTATTAGTACACTTTAACTCATGATTATACTTATTTTCGGTATCCTCTATCTTTATACACACATTTTCGCTTAAATCTTTTTTATATTCCTCACTACTATCGATTTCTGATCTATCACTTTGCAAATCTTCATTAATTTTCTGAATTTTCTTTACACAACAATAAGATTCACACTCATTTTTAGCTCTCGAAACTTTAATGTTATCTTTAGAAATCAAAATCATCTGATTCGCTTGAAGGAAATCTCTACCTGGAACTACGTCATATCCCATAGACTCATCGGCAACCACGAACAAGTTAATATCAATCTTTTTTTTGTTTCAAAATGAACATAACACCAAATTTTACCAAAAATGTTTAGCTTGCTTTTATTCAATCCAAAGTAAGATACAGAAACAAATTCATCAAATTTTATTTTATTCGGCAAAGAAGACCGTTTGATAAAACTGATCGGGCTCCCTGAGTCTAATAGGCATTCTACAAATAAATCAACATTGATATAACATCTTAAAGATAATGTCAAATACCTTACATAAGGATTTTCGTCATCGACAACATGTACGACTTTCTTCCTGTCAGGGCAAGTTGCCACCCGATGCTCCTTGCTTCCGCAACTGTAGCACGCACCCATATCACGCTTTGGTTTCTTACACACACCAGCCATGTGACCCACTGAATTGCAATTATAGCAGCGTACTTCTTTCTGGGGTTTTATTTCGCGCACTGTACGTCGCTTCAGCTCCACACATCCAAAAGCTTGCAATAGTTGGGCTTTGGTGTTGTAACACTGGATATATGCCTGTACACGTAACTGCTCGTCGGGGATGCCCTCGACGATGTGGTCGATTAGTTCAGCTTCTTCCATTTTTAAACCGCTATTTAATGCAATTTTATAGTTGTAATATTTTAAAAAATCTTCTCCAACTTGCCACTTGCGCGCCTCAAATTTTTTTCGCAAAATCATTTTGTTTTGATGCGGCGCGAATACACTTCGCATTTCATCGATAAGCGAATTTATGCTTTCAACCAAAAACGTTGGTTTTGAGTGCAACCATACTTGAGCTTTGCCTTTGATACGGTTTACCATTAATGCCCGCATTGCGCTTTCGCTTAAATTGTATACATCACCAATGCTTTTTAGCTGTCGGACCCAAACGTCGAAATTTGCATTTCCATCGTACTCCGGTAACATATCCTTCACGACATCAAATGGTATTACCCCTACGCCACATTTGCTTTCAACACTAACGCAATTTTTTGCAATGTCAAAGCTGTTGCTTGCTGGGTTAGTATTCACTGCGTTGGCGACGTTCGCTGCGTTGCCACTACCGCCACTCGCTATATTGCCGTCCATTGCGTTATCGACGACATTTGCTGCTCTGCCATTGCTTTGGTTACTGCCGCTGCTGTCCTCTGCTTCGTTGCTGATTTCTGTATTAATGCCGCCATTGTTAGACACCATGCCATCATCAGGTACATTGTCCAATACCACTTGAGCCAGTTTATTCCTCAACCACTCATTTTCCTTTACCAGCAAATCATTCTTTTTCTTCAGCGCTTCTGTAACCATGATTGCTTCACTCGTTTCGTACTGTTGTTCACATACAAGCGGTCCTTGTAAATCGTCTGTTGCTGGACCCGCCATTGCTGCTTTAGTGCCATATGTTGGTAATCCCAAGCGCCGCGACCATTCGCGGAGCTGCGCTGTTGTGCACTTGCCAGCATCAATTTGCTCCATTTCGATGACGAGAATAAAAAAAATATCGTATTTGTATTTTTTAAACAAAAGTGCGCAAACTTTTATTAGATTTTACTTTATTACAACTGTACACTTTTCCGCCGAGTTTTTGTAGGCCTTCCCGCTTCTGAAGATTGTAATACGCTCTCTTCAATGGCTCAATCGAAAGTGACGCTTTATTTCAATGTATCTCGTAACGGAATCAATACAAGATGTCTTCTTAAAAACTAAAAACAGAGTTGTATCTTAAAGTAGTTTTACAGAGGTTCATGTTTAAGTAGTAAACTTAGGAGTTAATATAATGCAGTATATACACTTATACTAGATATTATTGCTACAATAGTTTGGTAAACGTCTTAAAATATAATAGATTTTATAATTCCAGTGGAAAAACAGTACCGAAAAGACGAAAATATTATAGTCACCACCAACTGACATTTGTGTTATATGATGTAAGCTTGTATGACATTAAATAATTTGTTTTCTTAGAATTAAATTTTTATTTACTTTATGAATTATGTGTAATTTTGTAATTAATATCATATTGGTGTGTGTAATTTCGGAAAAGGAAGAAATGCATTTTCAGACACATGCATATTATATCCGCTAGAATGTGCCAATTTTTTGTATGCTCTTGAAATTTTATTCTAATGGATTTCGTCAGAATATACATATGTACGTATGTATGTAACCTATGTACAAATGTACATACGAGTATATTATATTTCCAATATGTCTGTGCGTTTACATATCGTCGTTTAAAGTACAAAACCGCAAATCGTCGTTCTGCAAAACCGCGTAACTGAAATTTTTTGCAAAAAATTGGATTTGTTCACCGAAGCTCTTGGCTGAATCCTTTTCCATTCGTCCTGAAATATACTAGCCAGAAATGCGATTGCTTTATAAAAAAGAGAAACATTTTGAAATATGAGTGCTTTTACTCTCTAGAAAATAATTTATGCATCCCCACATACGCGGTTTTGCATTTTGTTGATACGCGGTTTTGTACTTTAAACGACGATATACATACATATATGTACATAAGGGTGATCCACCGTTGTTAAATTTTAGTTTTATTTTTCATTTTTTTGTTTTATTTTATTTTAATATTTAACCGTGCCGGCGAGGGTGTGAAGTTTTCTTATATATTTTATATGGGGAAAATACATTTTGCTGTAGAATTGCGATAAAAACGTCTAAAATAAAAATTGTAACCACATCAAGCAGGTTTTAAAAAAATAGTAGTTAGTAAAATTTTAAAGTTAAATATTCATTATAATTTAAATGTTTGAAGATTTCTGAACGAAAATATACTTATTCGATCAAAAATATTTATTTTTAACGATTTTATGGCACGAAAACAGATATTTTCCCCATTTAAAATATATGGAATAAATTTTAAACGAGCTCAATATAAAAAATACGGGTATCCTTATTTTCGATATACTCCAGGTCTGGCGGTGGCAGCGGCAAAATTCCAAAGAGTTGGTTTTCCTGTGTATTTTTTTTGGATCATCCTAATGTACAGACATACTATACACATGTAAATATTAATTTTTTTTTTTCTATATTATTTTTAATACTTATTATGGCCAAGAATAATTGAGTCGCGGTGCATTTATTTTCATTTTTATGACATACTATTTATTTCAGTTAGGCACGTTTGTCTTCGAGGTGTAAGTCTTGGACTGAATATTATAGACGCTATTAAGTAAACAAAGTTCCATCAAAGCACTATTTATATATATATGTAGTCTTAAATGCCTCGGTATTAGATAATATGTCACGATAGCCGCAAAAAGAAATTAATATTATTTTTTGGGCCACAACTTTGGTTGCTGTGTGGTTTTCGAAGCAACTGATTTGACAAGATAAGGCCTTGATTGGTCGATTTTTCTATTCAACTTAAAACTTTCCTTAAATATGCTTTCTAACAAACACTTCAGAGCAGAGCTGTGCAGGCCCTCTTCGAGCTGCGTCCGGGACCTAGAGAGGAGAGATTGTTGAGTTTTTGCGATCGAAATTAGGATTTATAGGTCCTTAGCTGATTTAGTATTCTTGGAAGCTTCGACTTCATCCCTCATAAAGAGATCACCGCCTAGATTGCGTATCCTTCAAGTGATAAGTGGATAGAAGGCAGCAGATAAAAGGAAAGACGAGTTTACTTTCACGAAGACGGGTTGAATTCTGACTGAAAGGTCGGTGAAGGATTCTTCCGTATGATATTCTCAAGAAACCTTAGAAAAAAATATTTAGCTGTAACTAAGGAGCCAGCCGTTTGTGTGGTTTTATAAGAGCGATAAACATCTTTTCTTAAGATTTGCCGAGGTATTTGTAACCCCTCTCTCGGTTGTGTTAACACCGCATGCCAAATAAGTTGTCTAAGATATGTTTGTAAGATGGTCAAGAACTAGTTCACTTTGATTAGAACACCATGGGTGGTTGGAGGACGGAGAGGAAGATTCTTCTCAACGTTTTCTTCTAAGCTGTCCAGCATTTGCCAGCTTTTGCCTTTCTCTGGGACTGAGTTTTCAATGTAGCCTTTTGTTTTAAAGGAAGCTCGTTCGCGACATACAAATCGCTGTGGGAAGTCTTCACACGAATCAACGCACTGGACGCCAATCGACATCATTTTTAATATTTCTGGGTTTTTATGCAAAAGTTAATTGCTATCTTGGAAGACAGTTACTAGTCCTTTGCCACATTAGAATACGGCATTCGGATGGCTAGTGGGCGTGGCAGTATACCGGTATTTACCAGCTCTCAGATTTATGTCTTCCTAGATTAGTCCAAGTTACAAACCGAATTTCATTGAAATCCGATAATATTTACTATATCCGCCCCTAGTGTAGTGGGTGTGGCAGTGCGCTAAATTTTGCCATTTTTCATATTTATTCATTAGTAGGAAAAAGTACTCGACGTTAAGGGTTTTCTAATTAAATAATATTTTGATAAAATAATTTCGCTTTTAACTTTATTCTTATTAATAAATAACAGTTGTATTAAAATGGATAGTGAGGCGTCAGTTAAAAACTTTATTTTGCGATTCTTGTTTATAATATAGTTGTTTGTAGAATGGTCATAATACGTATTTTATGAAACACCATTTTTTATTTAAAAAAATTTAAAATTTTTATATTAACTAGAGTTATAAAAATGTTGGAAAGAGTGCAGTGAGCTCTCTTCAATATTGCGAAAATGCAACAAATTGTCAATGTAAAAATGTCAAGAACTCGTCCCCCGTCTTTTTCTTAGGTCGCATACTGGGACGCATTGAGAATTTAGGACACAAATATGTTTACTCAACATGTATTTGACAGATTTCAATGAAACTTCGTTCGAGGTCATTGATTACGAATATCGTATTAAATTTTCGAAGTTCAAAATGGCAAATCAATATGGCGTATGAATTTCAATAAAAAACTATAGATTATTATGGAGATATAAATCTAGGGGTTTTCAGTCTCACTGATTACGAAATTGATATTATATTTTGAAAATTCAAAATGGCGAAAAATTCACCATTTTTTTAATCATCCACCGATTTGTTTCGTTAGTAGCTTGATTTATTCGTAAAAGAAAGGCTTTAATACAAATGAAAAAATTTACAAAAAATTTGTTATTTTTTGAATTTTTTCCCTCTTAAATTTTGAAGTTGATTTTATAAAATATTCACACTAAATATTTTAAATCTTTACTGCGATACGGAATTTCTGAAAACGGTATCGTAACCTAGAGATCAAAATTAAGTTTAAGTATTTGGCCGTCTAGCTGAGATGTTTTTGCCTCCCTATTGTGTGATTAAATAGTCATAGTTTTCTAATTTATTGATTTCAATTAAATACATACATATATAATTATATGAATTTTGGAAATAAAATTTTAAATTCGTAATCAATCCATAATTATTTTAAAAAGTCGTCCGCCATATTTCATCCACCATTTTGAATTTTGAAAATTTAATACCAGTCTCGAAATCAGCGACAAAGAATGCCCCTGGATACCAAATTTCATAACAATCAAGAATTTTTTTAGAAAAGTCGTCCGCCATATTTAATCCGCCATTTTGAATTTTGAAAATTTAATATATACATCGAAATCAGTGATAACGAAAACTCTTAAATACCAACTTCCATTAAACTCTGTCAAATACATGATGAGTAAAAATTTTTGTCGCCCTATATATTCGATTCGTCCCTATGTGCGGCATGGCAAAGCATGATAAATATGGAATAAATATATGAAGATATTTTTAATATGTATTTCCGACAAAACTTTTATTTTGTTCTAAATACCTAATATTTACGAAGTTTCATATCCGGCCTTTAAATTTGTTATGATAAGATACAATTATTTTATATATTTAAAAGTGAGAAGAAACTTTCAAGGCATTCCCGCACGCAATAAATAACGCCTATAAACTCTCATACAGCTGGTTAACTATTGTACTTTAAAATGGTGTGCATATTTAAGTATATTTAAAGATTTAGAAAAACACCATACAGTTAAGGACTTAAATAATAAATAACAATTTATTTACCAGAAAAAAAATTTACTGAAAAACCAGTAGCGAAACGGCGTAAAAATCTTAGTTAGCTGATAAGCAACTAAAACAGATTGTAATAAACTATCTAGCTGCTTTTTTTTTTTTTTGCTTTTTAGTATTGCATAATTGGTTTGAGCAAAAATGCTGCCATAAATCTTGTAAAATGCAAATAAAATGCGAGAAAGATAACTCGTTTGAATGAAAAAAGAGTGCTGCGTCAGCGTACAAACAGTTCCAAGATCGACCTATCTCTGCTGCCGGCTCGAAAACGCTCTATCTCAGCAAACGGTTTTAAAACTTCCTATATCAGCTATATCGGTTATAAATTTATATTGAGATAGGGCGGTTTTCAAACCGGCAGCCGAGATAGGGCGGTCTTCCAATCAGCCAACGATATGTACATTAGACTATACCAGAAAAAACTTCGCCGTACAGCTCTGAGCCGAAAATATTTTTGCAAGGCAATTTCCAAAAAAAAATTAAATTAAATTTTTTGCCTCCAGTTCCTGAGGCATTACATTTCAAATTAAAACTACCGATCGGGATTAAATATTTTATCGCCTACAGCGTCTCTTCCGACGAAAATTGAAATTCTGGCTCGGTAAAAGTTTTTTACTTCTTGCCAATCTTTAAGCTCTTCCTAGTGCCAATATTGTATATCCAATAGTTTTTTTTTCGGTTCGAAAGGGTTAAAGAAATTCATAACACAAATTTTTTGGAAAGTCAAGAAACACATTTTTTAGTTAGGACTTTTCCTATATGAAGGATGATCATCAGATGAACAAATTTCACCACGGCAGACAGCGTGTCGTATACGTAACAAATATGTACATACACTGGCAATAAAAAGTGATCTGCGTACTCAAGATTTTTCTAAAAATCCAGATTAAAAAGTTCAAAATTTAGACGAAAATTCGATGAATTTTTCGAAGTTCCGTATAAAGTTTGACGTTTGACGTTTTGATTAAAGCACGAACCATATTTTTATAAAAAATTAACAAAAAAATTTTAGCTTGAAAAGCATTAAAAAGTTCAAAATTTAGACGAAAATTTGTTGAATTTTTCTAAGTTCTGTATAAAGTTTGAAAGTATGACTTTTGATTGCCAGTGCAGGTTTAATGCAATTACGTACATACGAAACATATGTATGTATGTATTTTTTATATAAATTTTCTAAACAAAATACAAATAATAAATATATTAAATATTAATACAAAGGCTACTACTGTAATGCAATCATACAAATAATTTATATGCATAGTGTGTAAGTATGTATGCCGCTATGTTTCACGACACATGTATTTAAATAATAGCTTATCACTTTAACCTTATATGACAAGTTTAATGTCACAAGTAGGTAAACTAAATTACATGTAGGTATTTAAAAATGCAGTGAGTTACAAAAAAAAAAAGTGTTACGAAACAGCTGCCAAAGCCATATCAGTGTATATACATACATTTTTTCTCGCTGTATAACTCTGCATGTACATACATACATATGTAAGTAGCTGTCGTATGAAAATTTACTTTGGTGATTGAGATAATGTAGGGCTAGAGTTTGGCAAACTATCTTATAACTATACATATATGTAAGTATATATATTAGACCGTACCAGAAAAAAAGTTGGCAGCCTACCCCTGAGTCTAAAGTAAATATTTTTGCAAGGCAATTTGGAAAAAAAAAACAAATTTTGTGCTTACTGTGGCGGTCGTCTTTTTACATTCCTAAAGCTTTTAAATTTGATTTGTATATAAGTATGTATGTATGTATATAAGTAAGTTTGTTTGTTCCGGTAAAATCTTGCAATTCACCTTTAATCAAGTTCTCGATGGGCTTGAGACTTATGGCCCTATTCATAAAAAATAAAGTAGCTTTATAAATTGAAAAAATATATGAAAATGTCAGTTTACAAGGCTCTTTAAATCTATTTTATATTTTAATCTTTCTTCCCCTGTCTTCATTTTTACTTATATCGGTATCCTCATCCTCATCTTTGTTTTTACTTTTTTATACTCGAGCGCACTTGTGCACAAGGGTACATTAATTTTGTTCACATAACGGTTGTTTGTAACAGCCAAAACGAATCGAGATAGATATAGACAAATGTATACATAAATGATCAGGATGAAAAAAGAAATCGATTAAGCCATGTCTGTCTGTCCGTCCGTCTGTCCGTCTGTCCGTCTGTCCGTCCGTCCGTGTACACGATAACTCGAGCAAAAATTGAGATATCTCAACGAAATTTGGAATATAGGTTTCTCTTAATTCAAGGTAGGTTGGTATTGAAAATGGGCGAAATCGAACTGTAAACACGCCCACTTCCCATATAACGGTAATTTCCATAAATACGAAAACTGCGATATTTTAGTAACTACTGAAGATAATTCACTCAAAATTGATATTTACAATAATTTTTAGACGAGAAATAAGAATATTATAAATTTTTGGAAAATGGGCGTAGCCACGCCCACTTATGGTTACATGTGTATATCTTGGTAACCGCTGCACCAATTTCTTCCAAACTTGGCACAATTGTTGACCTCGATACAGTATACTAAATGGCCGAAATTTTTAAATCGGACAATAACCACGACCACATCCCATATAACGGTAATTTTCAGACATACGAAAACTGCGATATTTTGGTAACTACTGAAGATAATTCACTCAAAATAGATATTTACAATAAATTTCAGACGAAAAATAAGAATATTATAATTTTTTAGAAAATAGGCGTAGCCACGCCTACTTATGGTTGAATGTGTATATCTTGGTAACCGCTGCATCAATTTCTTCCAAACTTGGCACAGTTTTTTTACAATCGGACAATAACCACGCGCACATCCTATATAACGGTAATTTAGAGAAATACAAAATCTTCGATAAATCAGTAAATATTNACCAATTTGTACCAAACTCGGTGTGGTTATTGTGCTTGCCACGTATAAGCAAAACGTTGAACGGACTAAAATTACGGCCGCTTTTCATATAACGGTAAATTTCAGAAATGCTTGAAAGTTCAATATTTCGAAATTGAAGGACGCTAATTTACTCAAAATTGATACACCCCGGCTTACCATCTAGCGGTAGGTTTCGGAAAGGTGAAAAAACATATATTTAATACTTGCGCCGGGTATTTAATGTTCGGCTCCGTCCGAACTTAGACTTTCTTACTTGTTGTTTATCATTTTCTTCATCAACATGTTCCCCTTCACCTTTGCCCTTATATATATAAGTTAAGTGTTTAAATTTAGCTTTGTCTTCGTTTTTACCTTTATCTTTACACATCTTTGTTTTCGCTTTTGTTTTTATTTTTACCTTTGCCTTTATAATTTTCTTTATCTATGTAAGTACTCACCTTTACTTTCATTCTTGTATGGGTATTTCTAAGTGTTATCCTCTAACCTTTTATTAGCAAGTTTTTGTTAAATTCATACCATATGCATACACACAAGGATTACTTGTTTCAGCCCCAACCATTTCCGTTGCACCATTTCCGTTGCATCATTTCCGTTGCATTATTTCCGTTGCATACACACAAGAAGTACTTGTTTCAGCCCAAACCATTTCCATTGCACCATTTCCGTTGCATCATTTCCGTTGCACCATTTCCGTGTGCAATTTCCGCTGAATTTGCCAATTTACTCCCAACCAACCAATCGCCGCTAAAGAAGTTTCAATTCAAAAAATTACTCCACAAGTTGAAGTTAGGTTAGGTTAGGTTATACTGGCTGACCACTGGTCTCACATAGACGAATATAACGTCCATAGCATTGCCAGATGCGTTTACGACCTATGAATCAATGCTTTCACGCAATATTAAAGAACACTGCTGTAACTTTAGCGAATTTTAATAGACACTTTGGCCCTTTGTCGATTGCTGCTTGTAGGCTCTGCAGCTGTACCTTGCCGACTAACGCGAGTCTTTGCCTGCTGAAGGCTGGCTCCACGGTTTCCTCGTGAAAGTTACATTTCATGCATTTTTTGTCCTCTATTAGATCTAATTTAAATGCATGTACTCTTAGCAAACAATGCCCTGTTAGCAATCCTATCTGGAGCCTTCAGTCTGTTCTTCTTGTAGCAAGTTTTCTATCGTATGAATTACACATAATTTTTGCAAGTCTGCAATCCTGAGTTCTTTTCCAAAGCTTGTGCGATTGGCGGTACATGAGCAGATCTTGTGATCTTTTTTATTTCCCCAATAGAAATTGCTATATTTCTCATTAGTGAGGCGTCTAAATGGACCCTCCACATGCTTTTGTCCTAGAACCTAATATAGGTGAACGGTTTTTAGCGAAATCTAGCCTTCTTTTAGCCTCCTTAAAGCCTGCCACGGTGATCAAATTTATCATATGAAAGTAGTGCCTTAATGGCCGCCTGACTATGTATCTATGTACATGTTTATTTGCTTGCTTTTCGAGTTAATTTTATGCAGTATCTCTGCTGCTTCCTTTATTGCAAAGAATTCGGCTTGGTAGATACTGTACTGGTAGCCTAAAGGACCTATGAATTACCGGTTAAGTGCAATATTCTGCGGCCCCACTCCTCGTCCATTTTAGAAACGTCTGTGAAGACGTGAGTTGAGTTCTCTTTACACTCCACGCCCTTACGCCAACCATCAACTTCTATTGTAGCTTCTAGAAACCTTTCGAAACTCAGATGCGGAATAACGTAGTCCGTTCGCTCAGTTAAAGACGACGCTATACTACTGTGACCTCGCGGCAGTTTTAAACGGTATGTTCTTGGCTACCAAGTCCGCTGGTGGCACGCGTAAAATTGCGTGGAGCGCGGCCGTCGGTGTTGTCCTCAAGGCACCCGTTATACTGATCATGGAGAGCCTGTAAACACTCTCCAGACTTTTACAGGCTGATTCTATTTCAATTCATGCAATTCATGTGTTCAAAATTCGAAATCAAGTTTAATACGACTTTTCATGTTTTTAGAACACATAAAGAGAAACGTATTTTTTTTTGTTTTGCAAAAGAAAAAAATCATTGAGCTACGAGTATCTGAAAATTTTAGGGCAAAGTGTGGCTTTAGAGATAAACAACTGAAGATTTTTTTTTTCAAATCATTCTAGTTTTTTTAAAAATCAATATTTTCCAATTCGGGTTTTTTATTGTAGAAGTGTTTCTGATGGTCTATATTTGCGTACTCGAAAATTTTAAAAAGTTTTAAAAGTATCAGTAAAGTAAAGGTAATCAAAAGACTCAATTTTATCAGAAAAATCATTTTTAGTTTTCTTGAAAATTCGTTTGTGGTTACTAGATAAAAGAGAGAACTTTTTCCAATAGGTTTGATGCCCGCTAAAACGCCTCAAAAGTGGTAAGAATATTTTTTTCTGAAAATAAGAAGACTCAGTATTTTGGGTAACGTAGCGACATATATAATGCATATCGTCACCTGAATTGCAAAAAGACGTAACAAACATCATCGTTGAAATGCAAAAAGTCATAAGTAAAAAAAAAAAAAAATTCACTTTTTGATTTATATAATGGATTTCATCGAATTACAACTCCCCACATAATTTTATGAAAAAAATAAAATAAAATATTAGCTACGACTTTTTGCATTTCATTTACGATGTTTGTTACGTCTTTTTGCATTTCAGGTGACGATATGTACATTCTCTTTTTTGACCTGAGTAGTATTTTTTATGCTATTTCTTTACGATTGAAAAAATTAAAAAAAAATGCCAGAAATTTTTCGAACAAAAAAACACATTTTTCTAAAAGGGTACGATAACGATTCTCAATATTTTTACTAAGTAAAAAAATAAAAAAAAAAATAAATCCTCGGATAAATATGGATAAAATGCAAAAAGCCGCCAGGAAAAAAATAAAATCTAAAAATCAACGGTAGACCTATAAAAATTTAAAAGTTTTACGAAAATTTGCAGATTTTAACACTTTGGATTTTTATACGGGTTTTGTTAAAGAAAAAAACTAACTTTTTTACAAAAAACAATTAAAATAATTAAATCAAAAAATAGAAAAACTAAATTGCTAAAACTTGTCAATATGTGGTGGGTGCGCTTATAATTCTGACACGGAGTGTAGTACTTAGTAACTTTCAGCTTAATTTTCAATCAATCACACACATTCATTGCTTCGAGCGCAAAAATTGCATTTTCGTCATTTTATATTTGCACTTATGCCTTACAAATCTTTATACAGGATGTCAATTAGGCAGTCATCAACTGCTTATGTATGTATATATGTCTGTTTTTTTTCTAAATGAATGTTGTACGTATTTAAATGCTAATACTGATGAGAAACTTTTGCTATGCATTTGTATGTTAGTAGCGTGTCACTTCCTTTTGCACCCTAATCCGTTCCAAATACCACACTGAGGTCAGTTTCACACGCAATGCTGCGGCATTAAGTACATACATGTACCTCATTCACATGCGCTTAGGTAAATTATCTATTCACTAACTTACATGTATACATATGTATATATTTTTCGTTTTTTCGTGGTTGTGTAAATAAATGTAAATATCCATATTTGTGCTAATATGTGTAACTACTGAACGATGCATAAATATAAGCTAGAAAAAATTCTTTTCGCTTTTTTTCATGTTCAAGATTATCATTAGCTATTACATTTAGTCGGAAGTTTTTGAGTTTATTTTAGTTCAAAGATGAGATGGCTGTGAATTAAGATATTCAACATTCACTTGATGATCATAAAGCGCTGCATTGGAAGAGATGCATATTTAGCGATGCAAGGTTGCCTTTGCAATATACTGTTGCATTTACTACTTCAGGAAAAGGCGATTTGTCACCTATCTGGCTGCAAAGATTGGCTGTACACGATTTAGCTGTTTTGAGCGGGTGCCTAAAAAATTTGTTTACACCAACAATTTTCTCTCGACTTTTCTCTCTCAACTTTTTTTTTTGTGATACGTCCCGATATACATACAATAAGCTACATACATACATTGAAAATATAATGCCCATTAATCGAGTTGCAAATCGCTGATTACTAATTCTTGTAATTGATTTCGGACCAATTCAAACCACTAAAGGTAAAACAAACATAAAAAAAGTAAGTGCGCCTGGACCACACTGGAGAAGTGAAACTTACGTTACATTCTAGTACATATGTACATTCATAGTACATGTGCTTTTGCTTAAAGTTATAGTTTTTGCCTTTTTTCTATTTAGATCTCTGCCTCTACCCTGTTCGTTCCAATTGCATTTACATATGTATGTTATTCTAGTTTCCTTTATCTTTATTTTTATCTTTATGATCTATCGATAACAAAATCGACAGTAACATTCATCAAAATATCGATAACAAAGCCAATAAAAATATCGATAACAAACTCGATAAAACAATCGATAAGAAAATCAATAGAAATATCGATAAGAACATCACTAAAAATATCGATAAAAAAATCGATAATACAACTGATAAAAGTGTCGATAACAAAGTCGATAAAAATATCGATAAAAATATCGGTAACAAAATCGATAAAAATATCGATATCAGAATCGATAAAAATATCGAAAACAAAATCGATAAAAAATATCGGTAACAAAATCGATATAGATGTCGATGACAAAATTGATGAAAAATCGACAAAATATCGATGACACAATCGATAAAAATATCGATGGCAAAATCGACAAAAATATCGATAACAAAACCGATAAAAATATCGATTATTAGATGGATAAGTTCCGAGAATCCCGAAAATCCCGAAATAGTTCCCAGATTGAGTCTCTTTCTCTATCTACATATGTATATCCTTATCTCAATTAATAATAATAATAATAATAATAGATTGGCGCTTACAGATATGTTAGTGTTTGGCCGAGCTTCTCCTCCGACTTGTGGCGTGCGCCTTGATGTTGTCACACAAAGCGAAGGGACCTACAGTTTTACGCCGACTCCGAACGGCGATTGTTGTTTTTTTTTATGAGAAGCTGTTTTTCATGGCAGAAATACACTCGGAGGTTTGCCATTGCATGACGAGGGACGACCGCTGTTAAGAAAAAACCTTTTTATATATTTTTTTGCTTTGACCAGGGTTTGAACCCAGGTGCTGCGGAGTGGAAGCGCGCACTGCTTACCACTGCACCACAGCGGCCGACTCAATTTCTTTTTCTTTCTTTCCTTTTCTCAATTACCTTTATTTTAATCTTTCTTCCTCTATCTTCATCTTTACTTGTATCGCTTTCCTCACCTCATCTCTTTCTTCATATTTATCTTTGGTTTTACTTTTATGTTTTTGATAATTTTCTTCATCTACATATTCCCCGTCACCTTTGCCCTTATATAAGTAAAGTGTTTCAATTTACTTTGCTCTTCATTTTTGCCTTTATCTTTACGCATTTTTGTTTTATTTTTATTTTTACCTTTGCCTTTATCCATTTCTTATTCTATGTACGTACTCACGTTTACTTTCATTCTTGTATTGGTCTTTTTCTAAGTGTTATTCATTCTTTAACCTTTTATTAGCAAGTTTTTGTTAAATTAATACCATACGCACACACTCAAGAATCACTTGTTTCAGCCCCAACCATTTCCGTGTTCATTTTCCGTTGAATTTTCGAATTTACTCCTAACCAACCAACCGCCGCTAAAGAAGTTTCCCTTCAAAAATAAAAATATTTAAATTAAAAATCACAAACAAATAATTTTCGAAAACCTTGCTTGTTCAATTGTTTCCAAGTAACGAAATATGCATTAGAAAACTGTTCGATCGCTGCCTACTCAATATTCTAATCAATTTGCTTTATTATTCCATATTCAAATCCCATTTTTTACTGTAGTCGACAGCAGTGAATGCACTTCATATGCACATACATATACGTATGTTGTTAACTTGTACTACATAGTAGCAATAGAAGTAAATAATTAAACTAAATATGGGAATGATTTCATTTGACAGCCATACAAATTTGTAATCAGTTACGTGTCTAAATTTATAAAAGGTAATCAGATTAGCGTGATACTTTTATGAAAATACAAATAGTTTTCCACATTTACATTCAGCAAGACGAATACTAGTAGGACAAGGCAGTGATTTGAAAAAAAAAGCACCACAGCCATAAGAAATCTCCCGAATTAAGCACTGTCCACACTAAAGAAAAATGTTAGTAACACAAAAAAACAAGCAATGTAATGCAACGGCCTGCAGCCATGACACCTTCCCAGTCATAAACTTTTCTTGGTCCAAGGCAATAAAGGCGAATATGGAAATTTGATAACTGACGTCCAGAGTACCAAAGCTTTTGTATGGCGATAGGTAGCGCATTTGACAAAAATAATCCAGACTATTGTATAGGGACGATGCTCACATCCTTGCACTCAATCAAGACGAGACTAGTACATCAATAATGAAGCCTAAAAACAAAAGAACCTTTTGTTGACGATAGTGTGCCTGCGGAGCTGTTCAAAGCCGACGTCGCATGATCCAGCCAGGGTTACCGATGTGTGAATAAAGTGTAAAATTTACACTTTTTGGAAATTGATGCCCCTGACACCGACTTTTTAAAAATAGGCTTACTTTGACAACAACAAAATATTTTTTAACAGTGTGAAAATGTGTAATTTGTTTGTTATGATACCTTGCGAACCCCTTGAATATATTTCAAGCCGTTAAAAACTGAACTTGAAGTACTTAAGTATAAGTATATGTATGTTTTAATTTGTTTATTGATGTAACGAGAGTTTCTCGTATACAAACATACATATATGCATGTCACAGAGACAAACTTATGGTTAACTTCCGCAAACAGTTTCTTCCTTAATTTTTATTAATCAATCTCACTATTCTATTGCATACTAAGATTACACTAAAGGCTGACTGCATGATCACCTAAACAATTAATTGGCATACCAGGCAAGTAAATGTGGCGATAGTCAATGAGTTGTATTGTTTACATTTTTCATTTATTCACTTAGTGTCAATAGCAATTTAGTACTAAACATTTGTATTGTAAACCAACTCTATAGTCATTGAAGTGGCATGCTAATAGCCGAATAGTGGGTGGCGCATGCTTGCACTGTGCGATATTTTCATTACTATCTCCTGTTGTAATCTATATACAAAATATAACACATTATAATTTATGTGGTTTTAACCAGTTATGCCCCACGAATCGAAATGAAAATGCCAATAGAATTGCTGCCAACTCTTAGCTTATGAAGTACTCGGCAATTTGCATGAAATATTATGCAGCTTGAAAATAATTTCCTCTTTTTTAATTGCGACATAAATTTAAGAATACTTGTATGTAAATGCTTTCAACTTTTTTTATGCATGCATACATATGTACATATGTATGTATGATGTATATGATATGGGCGGTACGAAACTATCTATGATGGGATATTAATATTCACATTCAATGAGTTAATCAAACAACTTGTCGCAGTCGTTGTCGTTGTCGTTGTCGACATTGAGTATTTAGAGTAGACTGTATATGGTAGGGTTAACTGTGTTAACGTATGAGTGGGTGTCGCAATATCGTAGGTCTCAAGTTCAACGCCAAATAAATACATTTCAATTAAGAAATAATATATTTACAGCGTAATAGTTAACTGCATCATGCAAATTGTTTGGCGTAGTTATTAAAAGCAAATAATTTAAATAAAAAAATAAAGAAATATCTAGAAAAGTGGTTGAACGCAAATTGATATACCAATAGGCGCATATATGTACATTAGGGTGGTCCAAAATTGCATGCGGGGAAAAGTAAAGTAGGAATTTTAAAGCTCTCACCCCATAGCATTCTTCTACACCGAAAAAATATACTCCAATTTTTTTATTTTGAAATCAAAAAATATTTAGAGGTCGCTCAAAGCGCCCAAAATTTGCCATGTTTTTTATATGGGGAAACAACTTTTCGTAGAGTTCTTAATAACCGATATTTTCCAATCGGAAAACTCGGTTTCTCTGCATAAGATTCACAATAATGACACCCAGGTGTTCATTTAGCCACATAGTAACTATAATTTGTAGGTCCGGCAAAAAACCCCGAAAAACGCAATGGAGGGACCAGTAAAAAATCGTTAGTATGAAAAAATTTTTAAATAAACAATTGGGTATTATTATTGAAAGTCCCCTGACGAGAACCAGAACTTTCCGATCGAAAAATATTGATTTTCAAGAATTCTATGCCATTTTTAGGAAAATTTGAGCTCGGAGTCCAAAGCTTTTTAAAGTTTTCAAGGTTTGGATGTCAAATAATAATCATTTTATCTAATGTTTGTTATTTAACTCATAGGTGGCAACTATTTTCAAGAAAAGTAAATCCCTATTGCACATCTACAGCCCGAGCCCTTTAATTTGACACCTTACTTTTAAAAATCAAACGAACGGAGCAGAGTTTTTATGCGGCACAAAAAATGCCTTCGCGTATTATATATATAGATAATATTCAATAAAGTGTGAAATTTATCAGATTTGAAGTCAAACAAAAAAAACAATTTTTATATCCTGGTAGCGCTTAAAAACTCATTAATTTATTCAGATTTTAAAAATTTTAAGATTTTCGTGCATTTCTCTATTTTGTTTTAAATTTACATGTTTATATTTTAAAGACCACCCTAATGTACGTATGTAGGCACACCTGAATCGCTCGTTTTAAGTATGGGTTATAATAAGTGAATATTCCTAAACCCATATCCAATACTATACCTCTCCAAGCAAAAGAGAAATGCACGTTTATCCGACAGTGTGTTTTGGTAAATTTTTCGTATCAGAAAGCGTACAGAAGATATTTTAAATTTCAAAAAACCTAGTTATATAAATATAATAATTAAAAAAAAAAAAATAAAATAATAACATAACATACATATCGCACACCGTCTTCAATAGAGTCACAACTCAAAATAATACGTTTGTCAGAAAATGCGAAAAACTATTTCTTAGCACATGATAATCATATGGGCAAGGGCGACTTTACCTTAGGTTTTTTTTTTTAACAAATTATAACAAAAATTTGCTCCAGATTCTGCTGAAAGTTAAATAAAAGCTCTGTGTACATTTTTAGCGCATAATCTCAAAACTGCCAAATTTTGAGTTGTAACTCTTTTGAAGACGTTTCACAATCATTCTCGGGACTTTTCGAGACTTACGTTTCAGAAGGACAGTTTAGAGGTAGAATGTATCCGAAAAACGACCGAAAATAAAATCGGAAAACGGATAAAATATAAGGAGTCCTTATAAAGGACTGTTCAGGATCTTGTGCATATGCCCTTGCATTTGCATATTCGGTGCATTTGTAAATTTACAACAACAAGATGCATACGCTTGTCATGGTAGCAAGCATAAAATTTGCAAATGTAAATGCAAATGCAATTCCCAGACTGTTTGCACAAGATCCTGAACAGCCCTATACAGTTTTTATGCGAAATTCTTTCCTTTTTTGGATAAGTTTACGAATATTTTTTTTCGATTGCAAACTGCGCACTGGAGAATTCTTAAACAGCTATTTTAATGTTCGCATGCATTCATTGAAAAGTCAACAAACAACATTGACAATTAGGAAGTGTATTGTGTTTTAACACCAACGCATTAGTAATTATTCAGTGTCATTACTGTCAATTAAACGATTAGCATATCACCTAATACTAAAAGTTTTCAGAACCTCCACTTTTCTATTGTTTGTTCAATGCTTACATACAAATTCAATCGACATACAAGGCACTAAATGCTGGCGCAAGTTTTTAAAATGGTGTGAAGTTTACATTTTTCACTTTCCAATTAGTGTCTACTTAAAAAAGTTTACAATGATTTTACATACATATGTACATACACATGTACATCATCATGAGAGAAAATCAATAGAACAATGCATTCTCTGTCATTTTTGTTAAGCATGTGTTCGAGCTTCTCCTCCCATTTGCAACGTGCGTCTTGTTGGTGTCACAGAAATGGAGTAACCTACGCCGCCTCCGAACGGCAAAGGGTTTTTGTGGGTAGTATTTTCTTGCCGAAGTATACTCGAAGTTTAGATATTTTCTGGCATATACTGTCGTTGTGAAAACCGGTTGTAAAAATTTGGCTAAGTCAAAGTGGGCCTATTTTTTACAATTTAAAGCTCGTCTCTCGTGTAATTTACTAGAGACGACTGCTACATTTTAATAACTGGAGCGTAGAATAAGGGCTATACTTACTAACGGGTGATTTTTTTGAGGTTAGGATTTTCATGCATTAGTATTTGACAGATCACGTGGGATTTCAGACATGGTGTCAAAGAGAAAGATGCTCAGTATGCTTTGACATTTCATCATGAATAGACTTACTAACGAGCAACGCTTGCAAATCATTGAATTTTATTACCAAAATCAGTGTTCGGTTCGCTTTACGTCCGATTTATGGTCTACATAATCGACCAAGTGAGCAAACAATTAATGCGATTGTGACCAAGTTTCGCACTCAGTTTACTTTATTGGACATTAAACCAACCACACGAATGCGTACAGTGCGTACAGAAGAGAATATTGCGTCTGTTTCTGAGAGTGTTGCTGAAGACCGTGAAATGTCGATTCGTCGCCGTTCGCAGCAATTGGGTTTGCGAAACACATAGCGAACCGAACACTGATTTTGGTAATAAAATTCAATGATTTGCAAGCGTTGCTCGTTAGTAAGTCTATTCATGATGAAATGTCAAAGCATACTGAGCATCTTTCTCTTTGACACCATGTCTGAAATCCCACGTGATCTGTCAAATACTAATGCATGAAAATCCTAACCTCAAAAAAATCACCCGTTATAATCTGAAGGGACTTTGGAGTATTTTTACTCTACTTTACATCACGACACCGTATTCAAGTTGAATTTATGTAAATAGTTTACAAACACTCAAAGATATTCAGCCTTATTATGAGCTTCATTTTTCCCGAACCGGTTCACTTTTCACTTTTGGATTCCATGTATTTACTATGGGCAGAATAAACATTTTCTGGTGAATTTATTTATTTTTTTTCAGGCGAATCTCAGGATAAGGCAGATTCAGAAAGTACGACTCCTACTGATTTAAATACCTAATAGAAGGGATGAAACAAAGTTTTAGAGACGGTTCGTAGTTGGACTGCACGATCTCTCTAACAAAATCAAATTTAAGCTTTCAGCGCACCATAAGATATTTAAAGCACATACAGTTTGTTTAATTCCAAAATCGGTTACAGCGCCAAACAAGAAGAAGCAGAATGCTATAAACAGAAGATTTAAATTTCTTGTAGAATTCGATTCTGATTGCTTTTATTGCAAATTTAATAAAAAAAAATGTTTTCACATACATTCAGTCAATCAATAAAGCGAGTTTTTTGTAATACCGGGAACTGTTTTTTGTTTTATTATTTTATTTTTCGCAAATTTTTTATAAAAATATGGTTAATTCTACAACAAAAACCCCCAAAATCAGAGTTCCAAACCTTGTGCAAAATGAAATAAAATTGTCCAAATTTTAATTAAAAAAATTGTACTTTTTAATTACGCTCTTTAGAAACAAATTGAGCATGCAGTTTTTTAGTCCAATCAATTTTAAGTGCATGTTTGAAGTAGGTAGAACTGAACAATGATTTTTGGCAAATTTTTTTGTTGAAGGGGTCGTTCATTTTCTCCATATAAAAAATCCTATATAATTTTATATAGAGAGCGACACCTACAACAAAAAAATTTACCAAAAATCATTGGTAAGTCCTAGCTACCTCATCCTTGCACTTTGTGATTATACTTAAATTGATTGGACTAAAAAACTGCGTACTCAATTATTTTCTAAAGAGTGTAATTAAAAATGCAATATTTAAATGATAATTTGCAGAATTTTCTTTGGAACTCTGATTTTTGAGGTTTATGTTGTAGAATTAACCATATTTTTTGATTGACTGTATGTAGGTACTTATACATGTGGGATTAGTTTACGGACAGTACTTACGATGCTAGGACTAATTGGCCATTAAGAGTTAGTAACATAGAAATGCAGCCCTACATAACGAATAAAGGAATAGAACTGGTCTAATGATTTGACGAAAGGGACATCGCGTTAGAAGACGGACAAGACAAACAAGCATTCGCGTACTTGCGATCGAACGCGTCGGACCACTTAGACGGGCTTCAACCCTATTAAGTTGTAGTTAAGATGTAAACGGTTAATGTGAATAAAGTTTATTATTATACTTAAACATTAAAAATGACTATAATTCTGAAGAGCCATCCCACATACATATGTATGTATGTAGCTGACCTTGCTCAACTCAGAAAAACTGCCCAAGAGACATTTTTAGTCAAAAAATTCATTTATGTTGATAAACATGTAGGTTCGTATATGTATGTATGTATCTATGTATCCATGCATGTATTCGTATCAAAGTTGATTTTTTTCTTATTTATTTTTATTGCCTTTCTTCATCGATTTTTTGCCGTCGAAGTATGCACTTAATGAAAAATCTTATCGTTAATTTATGTAGTCAATGAAGGCAAACAAAGTTCATAACCTGGCTTTCATATTGTTGTACTGTAAATACTTGAGATGACAAGCCCCTTATACTAATATATATACACATACATACATTTGTATGTCAATATATCCCAGTCGGAAAAATGTAGGAAAAAAGAAGCCTTCTTCTATCAGGTCTTCCGTTCTCAAATATTTTATCCTTTTTTTGTGGAATGTCCAAAGTTTCAGTACTTCCTATTCAGCTTCTCTTGGGATATAATACAAATTTATGTCTTCTCCAGACATGCACCGGCCTGTCTACTGCAATTTTTCTTTTATTTCTCGTCTGCTGCTTTGGAAACATATAGTCTGTTCCAATAGCAGTCCGGTTTACAGGATTTAGTCAGAACTTACAGGAAGTCGTTCCTATTGACATAAAACCTGTAAGTGGGAACACATTTGAGAGAGTAACTGAGCAACTGTTCCTAGTCAGAAGTTACAGGATTTAGTCCGGAGTTTTTTTTCCTGTAAGTTCATGAAAAGTGTCAAACGATCAGCTGATTTACATGTGCAAACAAAAACAGAAAGCGGTGAAAGCAAAGAACCTTATATTTGTTAAAAAATGGAAGTAAACAACGAAATATTTGAATATGTATAGATTTTAATAATTATTTAGTGATATTTCAGCCAAATCAGTGTAGTACCAATGACATGTAAACAAACCGTCTGACGTTTTTACAGGAAATAGTGCTTTTTGCGTTCCTATGCACTTCTGCATCTGTTCTCCTTTTACTCTCATTTGAGAGCGTAAAATTGTAGTTTGACAGTTCCACAGGTTTTAGTCCGAAGTTCAAAGGAACAGACTAATAACTTGTCTGCCTTGGCCTATTTGAAGTTCTTCTAATATCTCTTCTCATGAGAGTGAATTCCTATTCTCACGAAACACAACCATTATGCTATTGTAAATGATGTGGGGAATTTCTCACTTTTATTGGTTTTGAAATGCTAAAGCGAAGCTAAAGCAGAGAGGGGCAATTTGCCGCCACCACAAACTTAAATTTTGTAGTTGTCTGCTCTGAAAAGGCATTTAACTGTAACCATTGGCTGTTTCTGAACCGGTACAGTTTCTTGCAGGGTAGGCAGTGAGACTTTATGAGAGTAGTGCGAACTACGTAGTATGCAAATAAGGTAAATAGAAAAAATTCTTCTACAATTTTAACTGTGATTGATTTCTTGGATGCATCATATCATACGTTTTTTAGACCACGTTTGGGTAAAAGCCCTTAATTGTTGGTGCTAATTTCACTGGTCGACGGCCAAAATTTACCAGAGACGCCGTTATGAAATTCGTATGTAAAATCACCCCCTGATTCCGAAAATCAAGGTTATTTTTAATTTTATGGTACCGTTTTTGAGATATTTGCAATTTACCGTTTTTCAAAAAAAAAAAAAATTGGGTCCACTTTATCATATATATCTCAAGAACGAATTAAGCAATTCCAAAACGGTTTGAAGCTTTTAAAAGGTAATAAAATTTTCTATAAACTGTGCATACAACACTTTTTGCTAGGCCCTGTAGATTCAAAGATAACGAACAATCATTACCGATTTTTTCAATTTTTTTTGTAAAAATATAAAAAAAATTGTACTTTGCGGGGAAGGATCTCGAAAACCTTTTATTTTTTTGCAGATTTTTTTTTTCTCCCTAAGCTCTGTTGTATTACAAAAAAAATAAGCTATCATCGAAGAAAATCGATGCAAAACTACGTAAGTTATAAGCGATCAAATAAAAATACCCAGGTTGCGCAACTTCAATGTATGTACCTATACATACATACATATATTAAAGGTATAAAGTGCAAGTGAGATATTATCCGGATAAACGAATAACACCATAACAATGATAACACTTTTTCTTTAAATAAATCAAATAGTACTTTTAATACTCGAATTGTATTATAGTAGGTAGAGTGGTTGCATCGAAAGGAAGAGTGGTTGGGTTCGAAACCTGCTGTAGGCATGTAGTTATAAACATGTATTTCCGTCAGTTATGGGTAAGTATGCAGGTAGATTTTCAAAATTATAAGACACAGAAAATTTCTAAAGCCTACATCTAAAACAGGTAGTATTTTCTTTTCCCGGCTTGTTATAAAAAGGAACCTTTCTGTCTAGGTAAGATTTGATTTTTTCAATTTTATTCTTGTTCCGAGTATAAATATGAGTTAATGCGCTTTGAAACTTCATAACATCTTCAAGGCTCGCCGGAGATAGTTCAGTTCATAAGTCTAATTTCAAAACCGTGATTTATTAAAAAAAATAAAATGAGTAAAAGGACGCGAGAATTTGAGTGTAATAAGGATCCAGATATGTTCTGTTTCATGTGTGGCCAATATACTATCATAAGGCGACGACGAGTGTTCTCAGATCATATCAAAACTTTATACTCCAAGTATTTTGGAATTGAGCCTAAAAATGCTGAAAAACCATGGACACCGAACACTTTGTGTACATCGTGTCGAGTAGAATTGATTCAGTGGGAATCAGGACAACAAACAAAATTTGATACACCAATGATATGGAGAGAACCTACTTGCCATTCAATAGAGTGTTATATTTGTCAAACAAAAGTACTTGGCGTTGGAAGATCAAGAGGAGTAACCTATGCTAGCGTACCTACAGTGACATTACCAGTACTACATTCAACGGCAGTTGCGGATCCAGTTCCATTGTCAACAGTAACATCTGAGTGCGGGGGATCAAGTTGTACTGAATTTCGCATGGAAAACGAAAGAAACGTTCTGTCACAAGCACAACTTAATGATTGGATAAGAGATTTGGAACTATCCAAGGAAAAGGCCGAGATCCACACTTCTCGTATGCAACAATTTAAATTTGTGTCATCCGATGTTAAGGTGACATATAGTAGAACTCGTCACGAACCATTTTCCAAACACTATACCAAGAAAGACAGTATATGCTACTGCAACGACATCCCTGGTTTATTCAAAGAGTTTGGTCAAACATATGATTCAAAAGAGTGGCGATTGTTCATAGACGGCAATAAACTGAGTTTGAAGGCTGTATTATTGCATATTGGTAACAAAAAGCCTTCTATCCCGATTGCACATGCAGTAAATACAAAGGAAACCTACGAGGAAATGCAAAAAATACTCAAATTTATCAAATATGAAGAGCATGATTGGAAAATATGTTCTGATCTCAAAGTCGTTGCAATGCTATGCGGTCTACAAAGTGGCTACACCAAGCACTGCTGCTTCCTCTGCAAGTGGGATAGCCGAGCTCGTAAGGACCACTACGTCAGAAAGGATTGGCCGGAAAGAGTCGAGTTTACCGTTGGTGTGGATAACATCAAATACACCCCTCTTGTCAAGAAAGAGAAAATCATACTTCCACCCTTACACATCAAGCTCGGTCTCATTAAAAACTTTGTTAAGGCTTTGGACAAAGAAGGCGAAGCATTCGACTATTTGAAAACAGTTTTTCCAGATATTTCTCAAGCCAAGATAAAGGAAGGTATTTTTGTTGGACCACAAATAAGAAAGTTGATCAACAATAATCAATTCAAAGGACTACTCTCATCAGTTGAGGCAGCAGCGTGGGAATCCTTTGAAAAGGTCGTTGCTTCTTTTCTCGGTAGACACAAAAGCCCTAACTACGAGCAGATAGTGAACGACCTAATCAATAATTATGCGAAAATGGGCGTAAATATGTCTTTAAAAATTCACTTTCTCCACTCACATTTGAGCTTTTTTCCGGCAAATCTTGGCGACGAAAGTGATGAACATGGCGAAAGGTTTCATCAGCAAATGAAATTAATTGAGAATCGATATCAAGGATTCTGGGACGTCGCAATGATGGGTGATTACTGCTGGTTTCTCATAAGAGAAACCGATCCTAAACTGAATAAGCGTCAAAGTAGAACACATAATTATTTCGACAACATAGTAAAATCAAATTAAGATAAAGATTGTTAGAATATAGTATAAACATAAATAAATTTAAAAAAAAAGTTAAAAATATGGGTAATTTCATTCATAAATTGAACTTTTAACTCAATAGAAACAGAGCATAGCTAGATATTTCACTCTTCTTTATACCATACATACGTTTTGAGGTATACGTTGAAATTGCGCAACCTGGGTATTTTTATTTGATCGCTTATAACTTACGTAGTTTTGCATCGATTTTCTTCGATGATACCTTATTTTTTTTGTAATACAACAGAGCTTAGGGAGAAAAAAAAAATCTGCAAAAAAATAAAAGGTTTTCGAGATCCTTCCCCGCAAAGTACAATTTTTTTTATATTTTTACAAAAAAAATTGAAAAAATCGGTAATGATTGTTCGTTATCTTTGAATCTACAGGGCCTAGCAAAAAGTGTTGTATGCACAGTTTATAGAAAATTTTATTACCTTTTAAAAGCTTCAAACCGTTTTGGAATTGCTTAATTCGTTCTTGAGATATATATGATAAAGTGGACCCAATTTTTTTTTTTTTTGCAAAAACGGTAAATTGCAAATATCTCAAAAACGGTACCATAGAATTAAAAATAACCTTGATTTTCGGAATCAGGGGGTGATTTTACATAAGAATTTCATAACGGCGTTTCTGGTAAAGAGAAAAAGTTGAAATTTGTGGTCCAGTGTTTTTAGTACAAAGCAAAAGCAGAAAAGCAATGTTACTACATATTTCCAATATGAATGAGAAAACATTAAACAAATACATATTATGTACAAATAAATCTATTACGATTTCGATAAATGTGTATATCGATAAAACTATCGACTATTATATCGATAACCAAAATAATCGATATCTACAAGTATGTCGATCATTTTATAGAAAAACATGTCGATAATATGCACAATCGAAAAAATAACGATCAATATTACTATTCAAGGTTGATAAGAATTCGATAAATATGAATAATATCTAACAGCATTAACCAATATGTTAATTGCATTTCGATATACATGTATTTATATCGATAACCATATCAATAAAACTGTCTATTATTAAAAAGACAAAAGTTTCATCGAATATACATACATACATATGGATTTATCAAATTTTGCATCGGAAAGGTAGTGTCTCAGAGGTGGTCCCATACAAATTTGGTTTAGATCCGATCATTGAATCATGAAATATATAGATATATTTATATTTTTTAAGTCGGTTTTTTTTTGCTAAAAATTACTTGTTTTATTTTGAAATCAAAAAATATTTAGATGTCGCTCAAAGCGCTCAAAGCTTTCCATGTATTTTTATATGGGAAAAATAAATTTTTTCCTAGAAATGGTATAGAATTCTTGAAAGTCAATAGTTTTCGACCGGAAAATTCTGGTTCTCTTCAGGAGACTTTTAATAATAATACCCAATTGTTTATTTAACCATTTTATGCCATCTCTACGAAAAGTTGTTTTTCCTCATATAAAATACATGGAAAACTTTGAGCGCTTTGAGCGACTTTTAAATATTTTTCGAATTCAAAATAAAAAATAGGGGTATACTTTTTTTCGATACAGAACAATCTAGGGGGTGAGAGCATAAAAATTTCGACTTTACTTTTTCATATGCATTTTTGAATCACCCTGGTGTACATACATATGTATACCGATACAACGTTTGAGCATCGTGCACGAATAACATCGGTTTAAAACTTATTATTCTTCAAAGTTTTTTATTGATGTTAGCTGAATAAAAAATGAAACTATGCTACCAGATAACTCCATAACCAGGCAGGTGTGGGCAACCTAAATGTTTCTTGTATTTTCTTTATGTTGCGCTACCAGAAACCAATCATCCCGTTGCTTGCTTTATGTCAAATAATATTATTTATGATTTTCATATGTCTGTATGTTTATGTATATGTAAGCATTGACTTTCTATAAAAAAAAAAAACTAAATATTACTCGTAAAGCTAGTATGTATGTTTATACATACATACACTGAAACGTGCTCGCTTGCCTCGGATATTTTTGTATGTGTTTGAACCGTCATCCTCATCCGGTTTATAAAAAGCTAGGGGATGATGCTTTCGACAAGAAAAAAATGTTGACTATTGTCGCGAATTCTATGTGTGCAATCGCTTCAATACCCAAATAATTGTTTGTATCCACTTTGGTATGCACATTAGACCGTACCACATTAGAGGCAAACAAAAAAAGTTCGCCGTATACCCCTGAGTGTAAAGTATTTTTGCAAGGGACTTTAAAAAAAAAAAATATTTTTGCCGAATCTATGGGTAGCTTTTTTTCATTTTTCGGTGACACCTACATACATTGTTTAAATACTGGCATAATCAAAATATGTACATCCTTAGAAATAGTTTAATGATTCTTGGTGAGCTTTTATTTACTGACGTTAGGTTAGGGTTATAGGAAGAAAGATCTGGGTGCTTGAGGCCAATAAACTTTGGAACCAAAAAAACTCTCTCCTCAAGACAGGAAAATCGATATATCCGACTGTAAACGCCGAAAATATGACGAGAAAAAATGTGGTAAAATACGATTCGTCCACAAAAAAAAAAATAAAAATTATTTTCGAGCTTGCCTTGCCAAAGTAATTTAGACTTTTTTTTTGGTACAGTTTAATATGTATGTATGTATGTATATACTATGTATGTATGTACATCGTATCGACACCTGCCCGTGTCTCTATTTAAACGATGAACACACATTCCTAAAGCATTCGCAATTAAGCTTGCTCTGAAGCTGTAAGAGATTACTTTGAAAGCAGAGTACATAGAATTGGCCATTGTACTGTGTGTATGTACATATATATGGATCTATGTTTGAATCAGGGATGTTGCGAATATTTGCATTCGCATTCGATATGCGAATGATTCGCATTATTTTACACATTCGCATTCGCATTAAATGATACGAATGTATTGCGAATGCGAATGTACATGTTGAATTGGCTCTGAGTCTTTCTAACCAGGGTGCGGACAATAACCGGATTTTAGTTTCAGGCCTTCAACAAGTACTGCTAAAAGTCTTAGAAGCAACCTAGATATAATTTTAGATTCCTCCAGCGAAAGCGAAGGCTCGGCTGTAGAATCTGGAGGTATTCAAAAATGTGAAATTAAAGTTCAATTGAAGGCCTATCTTAAAGAAAAACGAGTTCATCTCGGTGAATATCCTCTCAATTGGTGGAAAACTAAACTAAAATACGATAAATTGACAGATCTGGCCCGCATATATTTGAGCGCTCCACCCGCCAGCATTCCAAGTGAGCAATTGTTCAGTGCAGGCGGCCTTACATACGAGCCTCTAAGAAATCGCCTCATGGGAGAAAAGGCAGCGAAATTACTTTTTTTTTTTAATATAATATGTAGCTTTTGAACTTTGAATATTAGTTTAAGCACTGTATAGGTTAAGCACTCGTTCAATATTCTAATAATTTACAAAATTTTTAAGTAATGAAAACGATGACTTAAATTGATTATAGGTTTTTTAATGTTATTCTTAACATTCGCATTCGCATTCGCACATTCGCATTCACGAATGTCAAAAATATGACATTCGAAACATCCCTAGTTTGAATACACACATACATATGTTTATCGAGGGTGCAAAATCTGGGTGCTGGATGCACGCGATCACCTAAACGTATTAGTTATCCAAAAGCTGCCGACGCACATATCTATACACATACATCCATAAACATTTTGCTGTATGTGTATGTGTTTAATTGACGACAAAAAAGTAACAGTGGATCGTTGATATCTACAGTCGCAGCTACGAGTATGTAGATATGTATGGCCTTAGCTAACTATCCAACCAGCCAGTCGCTGACAAACGACGACCACTTTGAATAAGTGGAAAATTTACTGCGTGCGATGATTATAGTCGCGTTCAGTCAGTCATTCGGTGAAGTAAACGAAAAATTTTATCAAACAGAACGCCAATGTTCCTTTGTGTTGAATGTGTGAGTGTGATGTGGCGGCGGTGATGTTTGGCCAAGTCAAAAAAAGGATAATCCGCATACTTTTAAATAGCGTACAATATTTAAATTATAATGAAAAAAATAAATAATAAAACCTTAATACATAAATATAATATTTTTTAATTAACATTAAGTGCACTAATAAAATAAAAATTTATAAAAAAAAAAAAAATTACTCAAAAATTCAATTTCCGTATCCTTTACTCCGCAGATTGCAGCTGCACATCAAAGGTGTTCATAACATTTTGTGTTTGTCTGCATGTGTGCGCGTATATGTGTGTGTGCTTTTGATCCTTGCACACGGCTTGGAAGGTGCTTCTAGTCGGTGAACAAAAAAAAAAATAAATAAAAAATAAGCAAAAAACTCGGTGCTGCCCGTTACAAATAATCTTTTGTTTGTTTGTAACACTTCATAGTTAAATAAGTAACACCAACAACAACACACACATACACACAAAATGACGCGACCGAAAGAGGATTCAAAATTTAAAGCATTCCTGCGAGAGAACTCGCTGACTATGCTCACAGTGACCGGCGTGTTCCTGGGCGGCTTAGTTGGCTTCATCATTAAGAACAGCACAGGCGAGTGGACGAAGCGTGAGATTATGTACATATCTTTTCCCGGTGAACTTTTTTTGCGGTAAGTGAAGCATATAAAAGAACTAAAATTTTTCAGTTTTATGAAATATTTTAGTTCGAATTTGTTTCTTTGATTTCTTTATGGATCTGTGGGTTATACAACAGGATAGATAAAAAAAAATTGTACTCTCATCCTTAGTGCGTTTTTTTCATTCTAGGCTTCAAAACAAAGCTCATAATTTTTAAATTGCCCTTATAAAAAAGGACTTCATAGTCATAGGAGCTCTTGCTTGGGTGCAGAGTCGAACGATATTTTTACCGCAACATCGTCATCGATTCGTATATATAAACCAGGGCTGCAAACCGGGTTTTAACCGAACCGTCGCTTTTTGTTGGGCTTTGAACCGAACCATTTTTATTTTGAAATGCCAAAACCGAACCGAAAACCACTCCAAAAACACAATGTGTGTCGTAAGTGTCGTATTGTTGTATGTCGTAAACTTTAAAAGCTTAAATAATTGTTTAGAAAACCTGAAACCACAACCACCTATTTTTAGCACTGCGAAAATTCATAATAATGACTTTGATGGTACCTTGCGAACTCCCTTAATATATTTTGTATGCGTTTAAAGTTTACGACACACAACAATACGACACTTACGACACCGTTGTGAATACCCAACTACATTTGTTATAATTTTGTTATATTTTTATCCTTTAGCATTGAAAAAAATGTATCCATTTGAACCGAACCGAACCGCGGTTCAGGAATACTCATGAACCGGTTCTTGAACCGCTACAAGCTTTTTCTAAATGATTCGAACCACTGAACCGAACCGCATCGTTTTTTGGAGTGGTTTGCAGCCCTGCTACAAACACCGAAATAGTTGTATTCGTATGGGGTAAACTTTATACATATATCGAGGGCTTGTATTCAATACCCTCTATCTGCACTTCTCACAAAAGTTTAAAAATCAATTAACCCAATGAAGGAAGGGAGGCCAACTTGACGAAACCCAAATTGTATGGGGGAGAGATTGAGTTCTCACTAGAGGCGAAATATCTAGTCGTAATACCAGATAAGAGACTCAACTGGAACTAACATCTCACACCGATTACCAATAAAGTCATGAGGGCATTTTACGCTTGTCAAAGGCTCCATGATAAAACTTGGGGAATATCACCGAAACTAACGTATAGGTCATTTAATACACTGATAAAACCGATTATCACTTATGCGGCACTGGCTAGGGGGCCAAAATCCAAGCAAGCAACCTCAAGCGGCACTCTGGCTAAGTTCCACCGCCTGGCCTGCTGGAGCGCCCACAGACTGCCGAATCTAAGGGGTCATTGGGATGTCCTAAAATGACTTTGCGTCAGAGGGTCAAGAACCTATTCAGATATCCAGAGTTGGTCCGTTTGAAGTGATTTTGATATTATGATAGCTGTAGCATCGACACCTGGGTAGCGATGGAATGATAGTACACATATGTAAGTTCGTGAGTAGTTCCACTACTTTACTAGGTTAGAGAGAATGGGTAAACACTGCGACGAGTAGGTATATTAGGCTCCACTTCACTAGGTTAGATGCAACGATTTCAGAGCTTAGAGATCATCGTATTGCTGTATGGCTGTCCGAAAAAATTGTCAGTTAAGAACAATTTTTCCAGTCTCCTAGATAACGTTTATAAACTTAACAGGTTGAATGGATTATTATGACTTATAAAGTTAATAGTTCATCCAGCAGTACCTCTCGAGTCAAGGAGCGCGCGTGTTTGATAAGCAGACCATGTTTGTGATACTCATAACTATTAGTTAGAGACTAGGGCGATAAAAACAACATACATATATTTGAAGGGTTATAAGGCTCTTGAAGTACTAAAATTTTGCGCGTCAAAGTAATAACCATGTGCATTAGACCGTACCAACTTACAAGCAAACAAACAAAAAAATGTTCGCCATACACCCGAAGGTATGTAAAGAATGGTATGTTTGCAAGTTAATTGCGAAATTTTTTTCTTTATGGTCGAACCCAAGGGTAAGTTTTTTACAATTTTCGGTGACACAACAAAAGATTTTTTTCTGTAGACAAAAACAACGATACTTCATACTTTCAGATCCGATTGTAAACCCAAACCCCCTTTGGCCCAAAAATTTTTTTCTTTTTCGATTTTGCCTTGCAAAAATATTTTAGCCTCGGGAGGGTACACGGTGAACTTTTTTTCTAGTACGCTCTAATGTACATACATATGTATATACATACATGAATTAATATAAATTAGATTTTGATAAAATTTTCTAAAATCCAATTTACATACATATATTTCGACTTCTATCCATATATTTACAGCATGCTAAAATGTTTAATTGTGCCATTGTTGGTTTCATCCATAACGAGCGCCATTGGTGGGCTCGATCTGAGTATGTCAGGGAGGATTGCCATACGGTGAGTGAAAATGGCAATCATCGGAGTGGATCGATTTCCACTATTTATTATATTCTACTTATGTATGTATGTATGTATATTCAATAATATAGCAATATAATTACAGAGCTAACGCTTATTATTTTGTTACAACCATTTCGGCGGTTGTTTTGGGTATTTGCCTAGTCACAACAATACGACCCGGACAGGGTGCCAAAATAGTGGAAATACGCACCGAATCTGTGGATAAAGCATCTAAAGTGCTAACTCCTGATACGCTTATGGATTTAGTGAGGTAAGGTGTGAGAGCGCTAAGCAATAACAGATTTCGCATTATAAAATTGACTAATAAAAACAATTTCAATATTTACTAGGAATATGTTTACGGATAACATTATTCAATCAACGATGTTTCAGGTAAGTTTATATGGCAAATTAATTCAATGAATTTAAAAAAAAAAAAAAACACCAGCTTTAGAGCACTGATAAACTTCTCTATATATCCCTGAATATCGCATTTAGCGGAAAAACTAGTCATTTAGGAATTGCTTTATGATATTACTACTGTATACATATAGTACTCTATTAGTTATTTATGTAAATGTGGAGCATATCTGTCAAATACATCCCTATCCATTTTTGGATATACATAGTACATACATATGTAGGTATGTATGTTTTGTACATGTCTAATTCCATAAATCTTTAGTAAACAACCACTGCACATGAGAATGGCAAATCTGCACTACTATCAATTTATTTACAAATTATCCAATTGACGAGCAAATGCTTAATTTAGCTATAGTTGATAGCTAGTGGACGAACGTCAGAAAAAAACGAAAGAATTGAAATAGTATCTATAAGCAAAAAATATCCAACACGCACATGTGTAAATTAAGTTGGAATTAAGTACTCAGCAAAAAAATGAAACAAAACGCCAACTCCCTCGAGTACTTGCTTGTCTAGAAGGTGCTCATTGCTGATGTATGGCTACTATTCGTAAATCTGACAACTGTTATATCGCCAGTGTAAAGCGCGAAGTTGTTAAGTCCACTTATGTAGTTTCCGAAAGGATTAAGGCACTGCACTGAAAATTCGCTGAGGAAAATGTAATACGAAATCTTTTGAAAATTTATAAAAATAGACGTAGCAACTTTTCACTCTAACAGGGCATTTCTGGCAACTGTCTATCAACTGTTACCACAGTTAAATTAAAAATTAAATTAGTAAAAGAAAAAAAATTTAACAAAAAAGAAGAAGGTAATATTCAAAAATCAAATGAAATAAATAAAATACTCTTATTTTTAAAACAAAACCTAAAAATTAAAAGAAAAGTAAATTAAAAAAAAAATAAAATTAAAACTATAATAAGATCCTAAAAATCAAATGAAATAAAACAAACATATATTTTTTAAATAGTAGATAAAATATAAAAATTAAAATAAAATGAAATTAACGTAAGAGAATAATAAATAAGAATAAAAATTAAGTGAAATCTAAATAAAATGCTTTTCTTTTTTTAAACAATAAAATCTAAGAACTAATTTCTTTTCATTTTACTTAAAAAGAAAAAAAATTAAAAAAGAAAAGAAATAAAATAATTCCCTAAAAATTGAATGATATTAAGCAAAAATATATTTTGCCTTTTACAGCAATAAAATATACAAATTAAAAGAAAATAAAATTAAAAAAGAAAAACAAATTAAACAGAAATGAAGAAATAAACACAATAAAGTTCTAAAAACTAACAGTCGGTTTCACCAGCAATTTAAATGGAAAATGATTTTTTATTTTCTGTCAATTTCCATATAACATAATTTGTTAATTGTGCCGACTCGAGGTCAAATGGTTTTAGAAAATTTTTAATTAAAACACAGGATTTTAATTTTTTTTTTTTGTTCAATATATTTCGGTTACACCGCGGTAACCGTCTTCAGAGGAAATTCCATATAACATTCAAAAAATTAAAATCACTTTTCACTTAAATTGGTTTCGTAAAATTGGCTGTAAATAAAATTAAAATAAAATGTTTCGTTCTTAAACAGCAAAATCTAAAAATTTAAAGAAAATTAAACAAAAATAAAAAATATTAGAAGAAAAAAATAAGTTCCTAGAAATTAAATGAAATAAAAGAAATACATTTTTCTTTCTAAATAAAAAATCATAAACATTAAAATAAAATTAAATTTGGAAAAGTGCCCTTGGACTTTGCTTTGCTCTTTTGAACATTGCAACTGTTGCAGCGTCGTAAGCTAAATGATATACAAGTTGTTTCTCCCAAAATGGCTTTTCACCACAAGTGGTGAGGGAGAGACCTTATTTTCTAAGACTTTTGTGCTAGAATATTTTGGTATTTTATTTCGCTCCCGCTCACAATAAAAAAAGTTGTTTTATTTAATTATTTACATTCTAAAAAATGTTGGTTTAAATTTGCGCATATTAAGATAGGTAACCAGTTTCCTTTATGAATGCAAATTTACACACCATGTTTATTAAATTAAACACTGCTGGTTTACTTTTACTGATCATATGTGTGGCGTAGAACGAATTTCAAATTTGTTATTTGAGGTTTAAACATGTATTGTTCACAATTTCACAGTTTACACATAAAATGTTTAAAATTTCCTCTAAAAAAATTGTGTTTAAATTTACGCGTATAAAAAGAGGTAACCATTTTCCTCTTCTAATGTGTGCAAAATTAAACACTGTCTGGTTATTTTTACATATGTACCTAATTTGCCACGTAGTGAAAAATTACACACAAAGTGTTTAAAATTGAGTAAATATGAGCACTTTATATTAATTTATTTTTTTAACGTATTTTTACTTTCAAAATGTTTGTAATTTTAAACATTTCATGTGTATATTTTTATGTATATTCTAAAAAACTCATGTTCAAAATTAAATCTTGAACATCTTGTCCGTATATTTGCACAGATTCAGGTTGAAAAATAAACACTTTTCAGGAGTAGTTTTACATGCACTTTTTAGAGTGTACATATCGAGACATTATCGCAAAAAAATGTAGGCGATTTTTTTTTTTTTAATTTTCAGAAATACATCTAGATGCTCTAGGAGCACTTCTGCATCCAAAAAGAAATTAAAAAAAAAGTTGCCAAGTAAATTAAATATAATGGAAATTTATTTAGCACGGTTGTTTTCAGTGGCAAAAAATAATAATTTAAGTAAATTTATTAACTGAAATTTTTTTTAAATTTTTACAAAAGTTTAGATAAATATTTTAAGAATTGATTAATAACTAAATAATGGGCTAGTAATTTCCTAAAAGCAGGGTCGGGAAAGAAAGTAAAAGCTCGGTGTAAGTCCACCACTTTTCCATCCCGTGCTTACAGCGCATTTGACCACTTCGTAGCCACGTGCACTAAGCTTTTAAAGCTGTTTCAGCAGACAAATATTTGGAACAAGGAATACCGACCGCTATCGCCACGAAATGGTTTAAATGTACCGGTATCAGATAATCGCCGGTGAACAGCAGCGAAAGTTCTTGTGCTCGGTATGCGACGGTGAGGAAACGCTTCTTCGTACACTCCTTGGGCCCTTGGAATAGAATCTCGTGCAAAACCATAGTAAAAGTGAATATCGGCCAGCACATGATTGGAATAATTCATTTCGATTCGATTTGAAAAACACTAATGGCCTTATTCATAAAAAATAAAGTACGTTTAAAGAGCTTCATAAATTTTTCAGTTTATAAACCTTTCTTAAAGCTACTTTATTTTTATGAATAAGGCCATAAAACTGTAATTTTAATGAGAGGTCGTTCGAACGAACCAGGCACTGTATCGAAGACACTGATAATAAACAAAATATCGCAGCTGACAGCGATTCGAAAGCGTTAAAGATGACGAAGAAAAAAAACATAAAAATTTTGTAGGTCAACTGAAAACTTCGTACTACGTAAACAAACCGGATTTCAAGTCGATGACATCAAAAATAACGAATTTGATGTAAGTCGGCCAGATCGGGTATATGACGGCTATATGATATAGTGCCTCGAAACGAACAAACTCAGGGCAGATATGTATCTTCATATTTTTTTTTGTAAATAGGACAGGGAAATGCTTTATGCAATGGTCGGGGGCGCTAGTCTCTATACTAAGTTCGCCGAGTGTGGGACTCCCACCGCAGCGTATTGGGCTACCCACTAAAACCCAAACTCCCACCGCCCGCGCAAGAATCCCGCATCTGGCACCGCAACTCTGCATGTGTTCAGATGCAGGAGCGCGCTACTGGAGCCTCAAGGCAGCTCTGTTGTAGGGGCGTTTCATTCGGGTTGCCTCTGTAGACATCCGTCTTCTCGTTTGCAGCGGAGTAAGAATCACGTATCTCGCAACTGCTTCCCACTTGTCTGCACTGGAGATTATTACCCCAATTACGTTGTTCGGGGTTATGTCTCCGTATCTTTCTTCCAACATTCTGCGCGAAGACAAGAAGTGATCGCCGGTGAAGAATGTATGGGTACGTTATCTTCGACGTTTCGGTGAGTCTATCCTGCTCATTCTATGACGATATTCTCGGAAGTAACCATGATCGGTGAGGATATCTTCATATTTAGATTTTATACAAAAACAATAAATTTTTTGCCCATACTGCAATGTGCGCTTTGTGACCGATTTTTGGTTCTGTATGATCAGTTTTCGGTTCTTTGATTAGAATTTTTGAACTTTAACAGTTGACTAGCTCGTGACATACAAATATTATATGTAAACTCTGCCTCAGCATCATCAATATATGTGCCTCGTTCATGCGTAAGCTTATAAATAAATACACATGTAAATACAAATACGTACAGTGGCGAGCAAAACTGTAACATGGTGTAACACTTTTTATTTCAGCCACCGCTATCTTTCCAACTTCTAACGACTTTCATACTTTTGTTGTATATTCTTATTGGTACACCCCTACTCCCTCTCTCATAAAGATTTAAAGTCAATCCAACAACAATAATAAAACCNGAAAGGGTTACACCATGTTACAGTTTTGCTCGTCACTGTACATGTTCATTTGCTCCAACACTTGGCAACTCAATTTTTTTTTCACTTTTTGATCACCTATTTATGCAAATTTTCCTATGTTATTACATGTACGTATTCACTTTGTAGTGACTAATGTGCACCTTTGTGTTGTAATCTCATTTATGTCACCCTCTGCGCCGCTAGTTGGTGACTAGTGGCTGCTTGTTGCGCTACTCGTCTATCTATACAAACATATTAAATTACAAATTGAATTACTTAATCTGCATGATAGCTAACGGGCCGTTTGGAGAGCTTTGAACACAGGGGTCGTGGTTTAAATTCATCTCATGTCAATTGTTGTTTCCGAAACGGATATAGTTGTAGACTATAAGCTAAACCAATTGCTAATCAGACTGCTTAGTAATTTTTTTGCGACGACGTTTTCGGATTTTGCTACTAAATCTTGTTATTTTTAAATTTCAATGCAGTAAGTTTTTTCTTCGTCCAGCTTTATATTTTCATTTGATATTTTGTTTTATTTAGAAATCTCTCTCGAAAGCAATTTCCGTTTTAGAGCCACAGAGCTATAGAAATCTTAACAAGAACTTGGCAAACGAGTAGTTAGTTAGGTAAGCCATAAATAACTTGTGTTACCACAGTTTGACACCGTTTAATTATCCTCCCTGTCGAACCACTTTGTGTCGCTGATGAATCTCTCAGGCACCTTACGTCGGTGTTTGAAAGCTCCCTAAGGTCGGCTAGATACGGTGAACCCAGATGGCGCAGTATGCTTCTACAGAGTGCAGGCCATTTACACAAGAGAGGCAACAAAACTGTTTCCTCCTCTTCTAGAGCCCCCACAAAGCTAGATAAACATATCCTCTCTTCTAAGAGAGTATACCCTTCGTGACCATGGTTGCCACTCGCCAACATTTTTTTCTACCAGAATCTCTTAAGAAAAGTTACCAAAAGTTACCAAATCTTCACTACTAAAATCTTCACTTCTTCACTGAAAAAAAAATATACTGAATAAAACTGCTATATTTCTTAACAAATGTGTGTATACTTACAGCCAGTTTCTGTGACTTAATAAATTCAATATTTATATAATTTGTGAATTTTTGATTATTTATCAAGAACTCCCAGTTCAAGCACAGAAGTTTAAATCTATTTTCTTGATAAATTATCAAGAGTGAAAATGCCATTGACAATCATAATAATATTTTTTTTTTTATTAGGAAATATTTTGCTATCAATTAATTACTGCATGTGCCGTTATTCTCATTTTCGTTGTTGGTGTATCCGATAGGGTAGGTAATGTGGAACGATTTTCCATCATCCCTTGTCAAATTTGGTTTGGAGACAAACCGCTTTCGGCGTTGTGCCATTTTCAGTGTCATTTTTCGTTCGGAATGTGCCGTTATTTTGGACCTGCGACTCACGGAATAATGGCACCGGTACACAAAAAAAAGTTCCGGGTGCTTTTAACCGTCCATTTGACTCGTACAAAATTTCGAGTAAATTGCGAACATTTTTTTGCAATTTTTTCGGTTTTTCATAATTTAGTGTACGTGTCAAACGGACCTCAGATTCGGATTCGAAATACATGTCGGTAGGTGGGTCTAGTAAAAAGCACGCGACATTTTTTTTGTGTCGGAATAATTAAAACGATTTCAAAAAATGTGAGATGGTAGAATTCAAAATATGTATATCGCAAAAATTCGAAAGTTGTTTTAGAAGTGCAGCCCTTGGTGCTGCCACTATTTCCAGTATTCGAATATGAGATGACTCTAATTTTATCGAAGTAAGTTTGTAGAAGTGTCAGTAGTGCTGCCATTGAAACTCGAGGCTTTTTATAATTACGCACATGCAAAATATAATTCATTTCTTTCTAGTAATGCAAATAGATATTTAGTTGCAAAAGTTACCAAAATGAAACAAAAGTTACCAAGTTACCAAACCGTTTAAAAGTTACCAATTTTGGTAAAAAGTTACCAATTGTGGCAACCATGTTCGTGACCGCATCCGATCTCATTTAGGCCACGTCTGCTTGGAAATTCGGCAAGTCGTACTATGACTCCATCTTTCTTCAGCTTGTATACATACTCATTAAATATCAGCTTGGAAGTGGCAAAAGGCATACCAATGCGTTCTTTACCAGGAAGAATCTGCTTGGTCCGTGCCTTGCCTTGTCTGGAGTCTGTTCTATTTGACCTTCTCCTGTAGAGATTGGCGGCAGTCCAGCGCAATCTTTGAATAAAACGAGAAAGAGCTCAGAGCTTTGATTGCAGCGTGGCTATCACTAAAAATGAAGACGTCCCTTCCCATCATTTCGGTTCCAAGACTCTCAGCAGCCTCCATGATAACTGAAATTTCACTTCGGATACGCTAGTCTGGTAACCAAATGAAAATTTCTGGAAGAGGTTTTCGTGGGAAAATGCCCTTTCCAACCTTACCCTTGAGTTTCGGGCCACCAATAGGGCTGCCAGATATCTCTGTTGCCAAACCGGGACACTTTAGGGAGGGCCTCTCGCTCCCTTCCCTTTCATTTCGACGTGCGAAAGGATGTATTGAAATTTTATTTTGACAGACAAAAACAAAAAAATTAAAACATGAGATCATGAGATCATTACAACGTACGCCAACAAAACAAAACAACTTATTACATCTAAAGCACAGAGAATTTTTGACAATGCATGAACCTTTTTTTTATTCTTTATACAAATACAGTTTATACTAAATATATGAAAAAAACATGAAAATAAAATTGTTAAACTTTGTGCTAAACTCGGGAAATTTCAACAAATTTGCAACATTCTAATCAGACTTTTTATAAAAATGAAATTTAAAATGAAGTTTTGCAGCCCATTAAATTTTAGTTGTGTTTACTGAGAGTTTCTTCCATACAAACTATGTTCGATAATTCTTTGTATATGGAAGACACTGTCAGCAAAAAATATAAATGCTAAAAATCAACGAAATTTGCTGGCAACTTCGGACTTGCACTTTATTAATTGGCTCAAAAGCTATATTTTCAAAATTTTTCTAAAAGATCTGATTAGAAGTTGTGATCTGATGAAAAAGCCTCTGAGCCAATAATTTTGTACGGCACTGTACTTATAAGTACTCTAGGTTTCATGAAAGAAACAAATTTAAGTACAAGATAGCATTAAAATATCAGTCATATTTTTCGTTGCTGTGAACTTGTTTCAAAACTTCGGTCTTTTCCTTAATATAATTGTATAATTCTGTGCACGTCATTTTGAATGTATTTAGGTTCATCTACTAATCATCAACGATTGCTTGTGCAAAGTTCAACTATCTCGAAATGTAACTATTTCACAAATTAAACCGGTGCACTGAGAGAAAGAAGTTTAGAATTAAAAAAACGTGCTAAATTATAAAAATATGCATATGAAATAGTAATACGCATATGAATAAGTATACAAATTTTAGTATTTAGTATAGAAATATTCAATTTAAATAGGCCCATATTAAAATGAAGGGATTTGCAATTACCGATTGCTTTTTCATAATTAATCTAAACAAATATTTAAATTCCATGCTGGTTGTAATGGGAATTGAACCCTGACCCTCTGGAAATTAGCAAATTGTGGCACGCATCCTCGCTCACTCAGCTACAGCCAGACATGTAAAAGTGCACTTAAATGTTGAGTTTGAATCAACACCACGCGTGCGTGTTATGAAAGTATTATTTTTAAATACGAACATTTTTAAACGATAATCAAATAGAAAATATTCATGTTTACTATGCGTTATTTCTCTCAATGAATTCATAACATTTTTCTGAATATTACAACGAGTTTTTTCTCTTAGTGTAGTGATTTTTGAACTTTTATTCAAATTTGTGCAATCAAATCAAAAACCGTGACACTAAAACGAAACCCGGGACATTTTAAGGTTGAACCGGGACACCGGGACGAATAGTCTAAAACCGGGACATGTCCGAGAAAACCGGGACGTCTGGCAGCCCTCGCCACCAATGTAGATGTCAATACTACCGGCTGGCGTATTGAAATCTTCTTTCCACTCCTCCGTCGTTGCATACGCCGATGACATTGCTAACGCATCGAGGGGAACGTTCGGGATGTATCCAAGTGGGCAACTCGCAGTGGCCTAAGCGTCAGCTAAAGCATGGTGGAGCCAAATTTCTAGCCATTATTTTAGATAAGAAGCTGAACTGAAGGAGAATATGTTTCAGCGTTATGAGAAGGCTTCCGTAGCCCTCTATACTTGTAAAAGGGCCATAGGCAAGAGATGAAGCCTCAGTTCCCGGATTTGTCGATGGATATTTATAGCAGTCGTTAAACCAATCCTCCTGTAGGGAGTGATCATATTTCTCTCCAAAGAAAGAAGTTTAAAAAGGCTTAGAGCCTAAAATATTTTTGTGGTAGGTTGCTACCTGTTTTTATTTAATTTAATTGATAAGATAAATTGAATATTGCAATACGGGTATCAAACTGAATAGGTTTATTAAATTGATAAAATAAACGAAATATTACAATATGGGTATCAAAAAACACAAAAATATTTGTACGACGCAGTGAATCACGCCAGATATTTGCTAGTCTATATATATAAATATAAGTGTAAGACCAAGTCAGATCTCCGAAAATAGATTCTCACACGCTACCGATCCGAATTAAACGTGCTTACATAGATTTTCATTTATCAGCAATATTTCACTAAGTCTCCGAAACAAGGTGACCAAAAGAGGTTAAGTTCGATCTTTTTTAGATGACTCCGCCAGCTCAAAGACCACACCAAGCAGTCATTCGTCGTGGGTGCATAGTTTTTTCTTGTAGTAGGTGCAGTTTTGCTTGTTAACGAATCCGTTTATGTGAAAATGCGCATCATCGCAACTTTTACGCGTTGTTCAACTGAGTATCGCACCATGACTAAGTTTTCGATAGCCTGTAGTATCAATTGTCTGAAAAAAAAAAATTAACATATCACTTATAATTCCTGTCAAAGGTGCGCATCCCATACATACCCGTACTTTTCTTAATATAGGTCATAAGTTGTAGGTACGATAGTACCTTCTTTTAAAATGGAAATTTAGTTCCAGGATTTTCGTATTCACATGTTCTCTTACACATTCATATTCGCTTTCTTCTATTCTAGTATCGCACGGAAATCTTCGAAAACACGAGTATAAGTCCACCGGGTAAGTCATCAGCTATGCATTCATAATATTTTACTCTATACATTTTACTCATTCCACAACTATTATTTTTTCCCAAACAGTACCCATGGAAGAGTGGGACTTCAAGTCAGCACAACGCGAAGGCTCAAATGTACTTGGCTTGGTAATGTTTAGCGTCATTTTGGGCACAACCATTGGGCGCATGCGTGAGAAAGGTCAACTGTTACAAGATTTCTTTACCTCACTTAGTGAAGCGATGATGACAATAACGTCTTGGGTTATTTGGTATGTTTTCGAAAAAAGTAAACCACGAAAAATGTTTAGTAACATATTTTTAAGTAAGCTACGTATTTACTATAATTTCACTTTGCCATATTCAATAGGATCTCGCCGCTCGGTGTGGGTTTCTTGATAGCTGCCAAAATAATTGAAATGGACTCCATTGCTGCAACTATACAATCTTTGGGTTGGTACTTTATAACGGTAATGCTGGGTCTCTTCCTGCATGGATTTGGTAAGTTCAAAAAAAAAAACTTTCTGCATTTTCATCTCATATTTATGTACATATTTTGTTTACTCCTTACAGGTACCATTGCTGTGATATTCTTCTTGGCCACTGGTACGTTGCCATATCGTTACATTGCCAAATTGAGTCAAGTCTTAGCCACTGCCTTTGGTACCGGCTCTAGTTCGGCTACCATGCCATTGACAATTAAATGTCTCGATGGTATGGGCATTGATCCGCGTGTAACACGTTTTGTCATTCCTGTCGGCGCAACAATCAACATGGACGGCACAGCATTGTATGAGGCGGTGGCAGCGCTTTTTATTGCCCAATATCGTGAGATGAGCTATTCGTTTGGTAATATTGTGGCGGTCAGTATTACGGCTACAGCTGCGTCGATAGGTGCAGCTGGTATACCACAGGCGGGTCTCGTAACTATGGTGATGGTGTTGGATACAGTGGGATTGGAACCGAAAGATGTCTCACTGATCATAGCTGTCGATTGGTTGCTGTAAGTGAAATGTTTGCTATGGATGATGTGCATGTTTGTTTTTATGTTATTTAAAACGGGTTACTCGGAAGCGAAAGCTGCATTTTGTCGCAGCACCTACCTACTTAGTACTAATAAAACCTTGCCTGATATTTATCTGCTATTAATTTTTTCCCCCGACAGAGATCGCTTCCGTACCACCATCAATGTTATGTGTGACGCACTAGGCACTATATTGGTCAATCATCTGTCGAGAAACGATTTGCGAAGTGTCGATAGGGTGAGTTTGAACTATTTCATTACTAATGAATTCATAATAAATGCGAAATATTCTTATTAAAATGTATATTTTACTGTTTTCGGCTACAGTTGAATGCCGAACCCCATGAGCTCCTCGAACTCGGTGCGAATGGAAATGAAACGAAAGAATGAAGACGAACCCTGCCTACCCCTCCCCGTATAAAACCGAAGCCCAAACAAGGACACACCACACAACGTTGAACATTGGCTGCATAATGCGAGGCGCTTTGGCGCGTTTAAGTGTTACGATGTGTGTTTGTGTGCATGCGTGCGCCTATTGGCAATGTAATAATGTCACGCTGTGAACTTTACATGGCTAACAACTGCTTCTGCCTGTGTCTAAATATTTGTGCTTTCAAAGTACAAGTACACCGAATTTATTTACATATATGTATGTATGTATTTATGAAGGAAATATGATTTTTTGAAGCCAAAAAGGAAAAATATACCAATGTACAAGAATGTGTGCCAGTTTGCGTAGGCAAAGGAATTACAAAGTATTCAATAAGATATGTAAATATAAAAAATAATACGTTTTTTCTAAAAAAAAATACTTGTAAAAGTTATTGAGCGATAAAGTTAATTTAAAAAATTTTAATTTTAATAAACAAAATAATCAAAATAAAATTATTTTGAAAAATAATTTAATTTCGAAAAACCAAGAACGCGCAGCATATGAAATATGTAGCAGAGAATAATAGAATTGCCAGCAAAAATAAAGTCAAGCAGATGTATAGATTTAGAATATGTACTGTTAGATATTGATGTTATCACAAAAGAAAAATTAAACTAAAATTAAAAAATAGCGAACTAGTTTGTAATACTCAAATGCTGGAAATTTCGTAAATCCCTGATAATTTGTTGTTTTTCATTTCAAAATACCAGCATTTACCTTACACGTGCATACGTATGGCTATGTATATATGTATATATGTACATAGTTACGTATGTATGTATGTAACTGTATGCATGTAGTGCTTTGAATAGCAAAGAAAAGAAAAATTTAGCTTTAAAAAAGTTAAAACGACTAGCCAAAAAAATTTACTGTTTCATTATATATGTATTTAGTCATAAGAGATTTTTAAATAAAAAAATATTAGAAAATAAAATTATTAAAAAGACAAGCAAATTGATTGTATTCGCGAAAGGAATTAGATGTTAAAATGCATATAAATTCGTATAAGTAGTACTATAACTAAAACTGCAGTTCAAATTTAACCTTCATTAAAATTTGCTTTACAGTTTTAACAAATATATGTAGCAATAGCCAACAAAATTTTTACATAAAAACATATTGACTAAATAAAATATTTAAATATTTACCGAAGAGCTAATAACCCTGCAAACCAAAGTTCCCGAAATCTTAAGGAAATCGTTAGGAGTATCTCATTTCTGTAACGATTTTTTTACGAATTTTCAAAGAAAATTATATGAAGTGGTTGACACGAACTCGTAAAGAAATTGCTGTACGAAAAATAAAGAAAATTCTGGAAAAATTCTGAAAGATATTCTTTACATAGCAGCATTAGTTTCGTTGCTTCACAGATTTTCTTCCGAAATTTCGTAAAAGAATGGAAGTGTGCGTAATTTATTTCATTTTAGAAAATTCGGCAAAAAATCGAATTAAATCTTAACGAATTCTTTAAAATTTCTTTACAATGCAGAATACTCTGAAAAAATGGTTTGCAGGGAAACCGTTTACGTACATATGTTTGTATGTAGATGCGTAAGCAGTTTCGATAAATTCACAATTGTTTCAAATGCCGAATGTCATTGAGAAAGTTCATATTAAGAACTTGTAAATACTTAATAGTTTAAGATCGATTTATGACAATAAATATACAAACAAGTATAACAAAAACGCACAAAAATAATTCAGAGGCATACATAAATAACGACATATTGTCACTAGACATAAATAAAGGCGCGAGCTCAAAAGTTGACCGCGAAAAAAGTAGTAATTTCCCCAAAAAGTTTTTGGGGAATGATGCTGAGATTGTAGTCCTTGGCCAGGTATAAATCTATGTTCACGCGAAATTTTTCATAAACGTCTTTTTTCGCCTTTATTCGTGTCTAGTGACGATATAGTCATACTCACAAAAATAAATATTTAATAACGAACGAAATTGGGTCCGATAAATAGAAAAAAACCTAAATACTTACTATAATTCGCATTAGTTTCATATAGTTCATCAATAAAAATTAAAATTATAAATACATTAATTATTAGAAATAAAAATTTGAAGTTTGATTTCTATCTTAAAAAATAAACATATTTTAACTTAGCGTTTCAGTTTTAGTTATATTAACTATAATAGCCAATATATGGACGGCATTAATCTATTTCGTTAAAAAAAATTTAAATAAAACCGGAGAGCCCTTACGCGCAAAAAACAGAAACTTTAGAGAAAAAATTCCAGAATGGAAGAAATTTTAACGAGATTTAGTTTTATTCAGCAATTTTGACCGACTTCAAAAAAGAAGAGGTTATCAGTCAGTCGGAATATTTAATTTTATGTATGTTACCGCATAACTTTGGACCACGTTAACTGATTTCGATAATTATTTTTTCATCGGTGGTACCTCAAGGTACCTAATTTTATTTAGATCAGATCAGAATTAACGATAATCTTACATTTTTATATAAGAATTTAAGTCGGTTTTATTTTTTGCTTAAAAGTTACTTGTTATAAAAACTGCTTAGTTAACTCATTATTATTTGAAAAATCATCTAAGTCTTAATCCCAAACTCAATTCTTTTCTTTATCATTATCCTTACCTTTACCTTACTTTTATCTTTGTCGCTGTTTTTATCTTTATCTTTATCTTTATTAGCTATTTTTTATGTGGCAACCCCAATCAAAATATTTTAGTCTAGAAGTATTCTTAAACATTCATTGACAGGGCAATCCCGAGGATTTAAAATGCTCTTTTTATCAACCCAATTTTATTTTGATTTTGATAGATGGCAACCCTATTCCAAATTTTCTTTCTGAAACCTTTCATAGCAATGATAGTGACATACCCAACAATTGGAGGAATAGCCTGGTTACTTGTGGACCATTAAATCACAGTACACTTTTTAATTTGTTATAATTGATAAATAATTGAAAGTAATAAGACGTTTGATACATATATAAGCAGAAACTTTTGCACGTGGTTCTGGCCCTTAGCGGTACTACCATCGGGTATCAGTGGAGCGACGATTGAATACAACATTTGGAAGACAACGTACTAAGATATATACTTTGAAAGCAAAGGAATAACCTGGCGGTGGTTTTATATAAACCGGCCAACCTACCCAAAACCCCACAAAAAAAAAGAAATCGGATTTATGGACTCGTTCTGTTTGAATTCTCTTTTGAATTCATTCAGCAAGAAAAATTGCTTCAAATGAAATCAAAGTTCTTAAGCGGCGTTTGGCGTGTTCAGCTCTCATGAAATTTCGAACATTTTATACCTCATACACTTTTCTAAAGTTTTTTTTTTTTTTAAATAGCCTCTATTATTTCACACGATAGAAAGAATGAAAAATATTTTAGGGAGCTGACTAAGCTTAAAGAACCATTAAATAATCATATATGTACCTAACTCGCCCTGTCAATCGCCATATTGCGGCAGCCACCAACATTCGTAAAAAATGGCCGTTCATGCTCTACGCTACTTGCATTTCTTTCACTATGGTGGGCGACCATCTTAAAAAAACAATTGCCACGCATTTCATTTTAAACACATGCTATGCTTTACAGCTTATAGCTTAACTTTTATTACTTGTCATTTTTGATAAACACACATATTTATCTTACACACACTACACAATTACCAAATTTATTTATTAATTTTTGCTCGCTAATTAATTCTACCAATCATCAAATTCGCAATTTAAAACTTCTAAATAAAACAGCACAAAACCACAACAAAACGGCACGGATGCTTAAGTAAGACTGAGGAAATGTATTTGCTGACGGAAGCCACGAGAACTGGAAATTTATTGTTAATAATTGCAGCTGCCTTCAAACTGTGCTAAGTTGTGTTCCAAACCAAAACTGACTGCACTGTATAGTCGTTTTAAATTTACAGTTGCACACGAAATGTATTGCAGCTATGCATGAGGGGGAAGACATACAAATATTTTTCGCTACATACTATGTAGCAGTGATGGAAAAGTAGGCACAATAGTCCCATTTTTGGCACTTTCATTCATAGAGGCACTTTTGGCCCAATTCCACCTGGTTTGGCCAGAGAACGTATAGTTATGAGAAGATGCAAATTTTTGTATCGTAAAAACGAAAGTCTGAAACGTTTCAACGATGGGTTTTCACCGCGGTTATTTAACATTTCAAATTGACTTTACAGAGTGGTGTGCAGGAAAAATGTTGTCAACAGTATTGTGCAGACAGTATTATGCAGAAAATATGTTAAAACCTATAGGTATGTATGTAAATTATACTTTTCTAATCTAAATGGTAAAAATTGCGCCAAAATTGATACAAAAGGAGGGAAGGTTTGACTTATGTGGTTTCGATTAAAGCATGAACCATATTTTTTTAAAAAAATAACAAAAAAATGTTTACTTGAAAAACATTGTAAGTATTATACAAAAAAGAACCATGCAATCACTTTTGATTGCCCGTGTATGTACGTATGTGTGTCTAACAAATTATGGCTTGTTATCAAAATACCGATATTAACTAATACACTTAATATTATATAGTACAAATGTGTTTGTAAAATTAATTTCATTAAAATTATTTCTGCAATCAAATTTTCTATTCATGCAAAAAGCCAAACGCATAAATTTGTACGTACATATATACACATGCCTTTGTAAATATGTAGGTATGTAATGTATGTATGTAACATATATATGTACATACAAATGTACGATTGGTCGGCTTTCGTCTTCCCCTCGCCGCTCCCATCAACACACAAATTATTCAATTTCTGCGAATCGGCACCAGATTGGCACGTGCGCGAAACCATTAACCCCATGTTTGCGAAATATTTAGATTTTCGCATAAGTTTGCATTTAATAAAGCAATACTCGTACATTTTGTATGG
>NW_016157117.1:629651-669283 GCF_001687245.7 Rhagoletis zephyria | reverse complement strand
GACAGAAACCGAATTGGTTATTTACAAAAATGAATCTGTCGACAGGTTTGGAATTTTATCTTTGAAACGCCACACTTTTCTTTGAAATCGCTTTATTAGTTCTCGTGCAATAAGCGTTTTTGTGAAGCTCTAAAAATTACAACTACAACATTTGAACATAGCCCCCATACCTTAAGGTAAGACGTATTCTACGTCAAAAATGCATGAAATTGAAAACTTGGAATCTCCTTAGAAATTCTGAATTCAAAGTTTGTTGTTGGGAAAACCTGCTGAATTTTTATAATTCTTGTGCAAAGTGTAAATTGACGGTTTTTGTACATACATATATTGTATTTATTAAATTATGAATTAAACTTGTATATAAAATACATAATTCGAAAAATAATCAATGAACAGAATAGGCGAAACTGGTCAAAATGTCTCACTGCCATTATTTCGCATAAAGGTACATATATGTGTGTAAAAATGTCAAAATACCTATATTTGGGTGTATTTCCCCTCCGTAATTGGAATTCTGTGTAATTTTACTATGAATTTGTGTAAATGTCTAAGGAATCCTTCATAAAAGTGTACTGTAATAATTTGGCTAATTAATAATTATTATATTACTACAGTGTATTTTAAAAATATTATTTCTAAGAATATATTGTTCTTAAAACGCCTTAAAAAATTTTAATTTTGTGGCACTTTTATCTTGTTTTCGGCACTATTTTTGAAAATTATTAATTTTTCGTGCATTTATTTTCTGCCAACCTTAAAAAAATGATGTAGACATCATATATTTAAAGAAAAATTACTTCACAAGCAATTATTATAGGAATTATGTTTTGCATATTCCTAATGGGCCAGCGTGAATGCTTGGGGTTTGGAAAGAAGATTGAAAGCGCGCGCGCGGGGATATGACGGCGCACTTGCTATGCTGAAGCGTTTTACAAAAACACTAAAGCCCAAAATACAATAACGCAGTGGCAGTGGCAGCGGCAGTTTTTCGAAATCAGCTGTTTTTTAGAAAGTGTGGTGTCCAATGAAGCGACTCACAATACAGCAGTGGCAGCTAGCAGTACTGCTCAGTTTAGCCCAAATTCTAAATTCACTGCCACTGCCTTCATCGCAGCAAACTTCGCATGCTGAATTTGACATAAATGAAACGCAGCCAACATCTGTTGATGTCAGTGAAGCCTAAAAGGCAACAACAAAAATGTAAACAAACAAAAGGGAATGTCAAAAAAAGCAGTCACTGACAACGCCGTATTGTGTTTGCTGCGGCATTGGCTGCCAATATTAGCAGTAACAGCTGATTTTAAAAACTGTCACTGCCACTGCCACTGCGCTATTGTGTTTTGGCCTTAAGAGCAGAAGCGCTTATGGCGTTAGCAGCACTGCTTTGTTGTATGTGAACAAACCTATTGTACATACATACATACATATTAATAGTTGCGTTCCCTAACTCGGAAGAAGTTGCAAGAATTTACAGTAATTTAACAGAAAGCGTTCCCGTACTTCGTTCTCTGGTAAAGTAGAGGACAAATGGGAGAGTAAAATCGATCCTCTCTTTGTCAGAAGTGGCAAGATTTTACTCGAAGAATTTTCGCTGGTAAAATCTAGTAAAGTGTCAAACCATCAGCTGTTCAAACAATTTTAAAGTTGAATAAGCAAAATAACTGAACATCTTGATTTTCACCTTCTTAAATACATCGCAGTGAACAAATATTAAGGTTTGTAAGCTTTTTTGTTAATTTGCTTGCGTATTTGCATATAATTTAGCAGATCGGCAAATGATAAAAAGCTGCTATGTAATCAAAAAATGAAGCCCAGTTTTACCCGAAGACGTTCCTGTACTTTTTGGTTTTTCTCTCTTTCTCTGAGAGCAATTTTGCTTTTTGACAGTTTTACAGGTTTTATCCAGAAAAGTTGAGGAACGAAACTAATATGGAATTACAAATTCACCCGCAAACTGCAATTAGCACAGACACAGCTAAATGCGGTTTGGATATTGACTAAATATACAGGCAATTCAAAAGTAAAAGCAGAGAACGTATAGTTATGAGAAGATGCAAATCGTAAATCTGCTCTTCTTCATTATTTTCTTAAACGTTTCAACCATGGNTACTGTTTTCTTTTTTAGTACACGCACACATACTTAGTACATACATACATACTTCTTGAAACAAAACTCTGGATAGCCTTACTTTTAAGCACCATATCTTTTAATAAAATATATACCACAGTATCGCTTTAAAAAAGTCAAATTTTTCAACGGCAAAAAGAGTAACAAATTAAAAGCAGAAATATTTCGGTTATGATTAATAGTAGCTCTGATCCAGTACTCCATGAACTTACAGGATTTTACACGAACTTGCAGGAAGTTGCAGGAAAAATGTTCCCGAACTCCGAAATCCTCCAAAATCCTGTAAATGAGAGCGACTTTTGTAGAATTGTGTAGAGAATGAAGTTGCAAGATTTTACCCGAACTTTTTCTTCTGGTAAAATCATGAAAAGTGTCAGGCAATCACTGGTTGACGTTTTTACAGAAAAAATGGTTTTTGTTTGTTCCCGTACTTTTTGTTGTTACTCACTTTTTACTCTCACTTCAGACAGTAATTTTTTCAGTTACTCGAGTAATCATGATTTTTTATTAACCAAAAACAAAAATATTTGAGTAATTTGCTTTATGATTAATCAACATTTCGAGTAAAATGAGTAATCAACATTTCAACTCTTTACATATGTATAAAGGAGTTAAAGTTCCTTGACACTTTGAAAACAACGTTTCTGTTTTCAAAAATTAAAACAAAAATTTTTTTTCATATACAGAATGTAAAAAAGAAAATAAGCATTTTCCAATGCAAACTCTTTTAACGAGCAAAATATTTTTTTTTGAGTAATCATATTCCAAGTAACTCGATTAATCATCGTTTTGAGTAATCAAAATCTTGATTACTCGAGTAATTGATTAACCGAACAATTGATTAACCAACTTGCTCGAGTAATCGAATAATCGCACAGCCCTAATTCTTACTAATGAAATTGTGTACACTGGTGTTATTTAGCCCAATTTAAATTATAAGGCTGCTTTGATCTCGGTTACTAATCTGCATATCTCAGGAGTAGGAGCTCTCGAACTTGGTATTGAGATATATAAAACCAATTTCATACACGTGGAGGAGGGCTGCCAACTGTTTACAAAATGGGTTGCCACCTATTTTAAAATTCAAATTCAAATTAATTATTCGCAAGCTATATGAAAAACTTTAAATTGGTTTGGTTTGTTTTTGAAAAGGCTTTATTTCTATACAACAAGTTGGAGGATTGCAACATATTTGAAAAATAAAATTTTACTTGAATTGAGGGAATTAGGCGAAAGAGGTTTAATAAGCTTTCATTTTTAAAATATTTTGAAGAGAGTTGCCACCTCTTTGAAAAGTCGAATTTAATTAAGTTAAACACAAGGTAAACACCCCTATTGCGAATGTCGGCTGGCAGTAGATAAACGACTATTAAGCGATTATCGATTATCGATGCTATTGCGAGTGTCGCTTAGTCGCTCAATTAGCGACTGTGAATACTTTTTAATCGCTCATCCTTCTATTGTTGTNCAAACGCAAGAGTGTTTAGCCATATTTAGTTTAAACACGTAGATTTTTCTGAGGTGTGGCACTCCTTTCCCATCCTCAAAAATATACCCGCAAAATAATGGATTCCTATAAGTAAAGTATTAAATTTGAAGCTTACAAAATTAAACTTCTACTATCATACAGCAACTTATTTGGAAAAGTACTGTGTTAACCAAAAGATATCACTCTTATTACCTTCCGACTCACTTGTTCTAGGCTCTCAATCAATTCCTACATCAACGAAGCGACTTTTCTCCACGAACTAACTATAAAAGTTCGAATTATGAATAGAGTGGTCCTAAATAAAAAACTTTAAAATGTTAAGATCTCACCCCCTAGGATTTTTCTTAAAGGACAATAATAATATACCTGTATTCTTTTTGTTAAAAAGTGAAGTTTTCCATGTATTTTATTTGATTCTTGAAAGTCAATATTTTTCGATCGGAAAACTCTTTTCCTTTCTGGAGACTTCCAATATTAATGCAAAATTTTTGTTTAACCATTTTTTAATACTAACAATTTTTAGGGGTCACCCATTGCATTTTTTGATTTTTTTGGGGGCCCATCAAAAATAGTTAGTATTAAAAAATGGTTAAATAATCGAAAATCTCCTAAAAAGACATAAGTTTTCCGATCGAAAGATTTTGCTTGCCAAGAATCCTATACTATTTCTAGGAAAAAGCGTTTTTCCCTTTTATAAAATACATGGAAAACTTCATGGGTTCTGTATTTTTGGACCACCCTAGTGTTGAGTCTACTTTCACGGTGCTTTTCCCCGAGTTATGGCTGGCGAATAGCTAGTCGATATCTGGAGCATTTCCTAAAAAGGTGGCTGGGTGAACTAAACCTCTCGCGAACTCGTAAGGTGAAGCTTTACAGCAAAAACAAGCTGAGAAATTTTAGTGGTGGTTGATAGGAGCTTGGAGAACCTGTTTTAAAAGCACTGGCGCGCTAAAATGTGCTATGCTTTTTTATTATGCCTTTTCCATGCACGTTTTTGAAATCGTAGGTTCAGAGCTAGAAAATTCTATGATTATAAATAAAACATACTTGCCGCGTTAATCTCTTAACGATTAAATCCTTCTTTATATTATTTATTTAACTCAACTTTATTCGAATTTTGTTTTAGTTAACAGTTTGGCAATTTCATTAACTGGTTAAAAGTTTTAAATATATAATTTTACAAAGGGAAAATATTGCATTAAAATTTTTACACATTTTTTGGATTTAATAATACTTGAACAAAAATATAAATCTTTAGGTTAAGGCGAGTTATATTGCAATTATTTAACATAATTGACTAAAGGCAAGGCGCACTTACAAACCTACACACATACATATGTATGTACGGCTGTGTTGCTAAGTGCTGACTTCGATATTTCGCTTACATTATTTTCAGGAGCTAATTACTGAGTATTTGCGTGCAGTATATTGACGTTGATAGTGCTGGACATTGTGAGAGGGCACTAAAAGATTGGCTGGAAAATAAACAAGTAAATATTTTAAACAAAATTCACGACAAACAGTAGTTAAGGAGAATTTAGAGAAATAAAACCCTTTTTTTGTTTTACATATAACTTAATACTTAAAAAAAACAAATCTAATATAAATCTCCTAACACCGCCACTCACTTGAGCGTAATGTACACGAACGACCATCACCATCATATCCAAGCGGGCAGGAGTCGCACTGTGCACCATTTAGCGTGTCACGACACTGTACGCCACTGTAAAAAGAAAAAAAAAAGAATATACAAGCAAAAAAGCATAAGTAATTATTTAAACGAAAAGACACAGCAATGCATTCTTCTGTTTGTAACTAAGTAATTCATGGACCTTGAAAATCTATTTATCAATGTGTCCTAAACGTTAAGTGCATTGCTCAACCAAATAAAACCGCAAAAGGGCTAACACTCAGTGTTCTATTGTCTTTCGAGTCTGCTGAAAAAAAAAAGTTAAAAGTACATTTGTTCTATGTACAGATGTTGATTTGTTTGCCCAGCAGACAAATTACACTAACAAGAAAAGGTTATTAAAACGTTTGCCCAACCAAAGCGTTTTCGAATGGATAATCACCCTCGGGTGATACTAAATCAACGGGTTGTTGGCAAGTGAACATTGTTTGAATTGTATGCATTACAACAAAAAGTCATCAGTGATATTTAACTATTACAAATAAGAAATTGTTATATGCGCGGTGGTGATAAAACAAATACGCTGCCGAAATTATGAGAAAGAAGCAAAGAGAGAAGGGAATTATAGGGCTCAAACTTTACGATTAATGGAGTAGATTTGATGCGCTTCTCCGCTTGATTTTAGGTACAATTTTTTTCCTATTCTCAAGTATGTATATTAGGGTCGTTTAAAAGTGCTTGTGAAAAAGTAAAGTCGAAATTTTAATGCTCTCACCACCTAGGAGTGTTTTATAACATAATTTCACCAAATTCAAGTGAGAATTGTTTCAGTAAAAAAAATCGTAGCAAATAACTATAAAAACCTTAAAAAAACAGAAAACAATGATAGACTGCAATATAGCAATGGTACCGGTTGATCATAGAAAATAAGGATGCTTTATATGTTTATGGCTCCCTTATATTCTATGTCCTTTTAATTAATGAAAGTGCTGCCACGTTTGCAAGAAAAATGGTTTTTGGGCCAGAATACACGGAGACTCTTGTTAAATTAATAAGGGAAACACTGAAAATCAAAATTTAATCGATACAAATATAAAAAAACGAGACACTTATACGTCCCGACTTTAAAAAAATATTCAGCGGGACAATTTTCTCAAAATCGGTACTGTTGTTGGTATTTTTTGATTTCAAACTAATAAAAAAACAGAGGTATAATTTTTTTCGTTATAGAACAATCGTAGTGGGTGAGAGCATTAAAATTCCGAATTTACTTTTTTGGGGACCACCCTTATGTACATACGGCCTCTTCAAATGTGTCTGAAAGTGGGACTCTTTTCGACTTAATCCTGAGTTAAAAAATATGGCAAATTTAGTAACGTAATAATGATTCTATGCGCAGCAGAAACCTATCAAATTTTAAAAGTCCGAACTCTGTTGAATAATGAAACCAGAGTCTATACGGAGAGAGAATATGTAAACAGAGCGCAACTATTATTCTTGTTAGCTGCCAAAGATCAGATATCATGGTGGGAAACAAGCAGCGATTATCAGAGCGCATATGTAAATTCATGTAAAGGGTGCTTCAAACATTCTTTTAGTTAGGGGAATGAAATTAGAAAGGTAAAAATAGCACCAGAAGAAGGCCTTGCCGGCTGGAGCTGGACAAGATAGATCCATAAGTTGGAGAGCACGTATATAAGAACAAAACCTTGGGGAACGTTCTCAAAGCGAATAAAATGCGAACAATAATTTCGGGAATATTTTTAAGAGAACAAAATGGGAACAAAAATTTCCGGAACGCTCTGATAAAGAACAAGATGGAAACAAAAGTCTAAGGAACTTTCTCTCGCAGAAATATTTGGGAACTAAATTCTCGAGAACTCTCTGGTAGAAAACGAAACGAGAAAAAGTCTTCTCTGAATTATTGGCGAATATTGGAAACGAGAACAAATTTTTTTTCTTGGCGCTGTATTAGTTTGAAATATTAAAATTAATCGAAAAAGAACTGAAAGATAATTTCGCAAAATAAGTCACAACGAAAGACTTAAGGCGGCACGAACTTCTCTTGCACAGAAAATGAAAAAATGTCTCAAAGTTGAAATGAGCCAGCTTTCCTCTGGCTTAGAATTAACAATTATGGTTCTCATTGAAAAGATTTTTCTTCCCAACACGCCAACAACGTCTCTCCCTCTCGTTCTTAATGTTCAGTTCTCAAAACTGTTGTTCTCGTTTTGTTGTCCAGCAAAACGTTCACCAGACGTTTGTTCTAATTTCATCCACCTTGAAAACGTTCTCGACACTTTCATTCTTATGTGGTTCCCAATGGAAACGTTCCCGAAAATTTAGTTCTCATTATGTTCTTATATTGCAGAGCGTTCTTGAGAGATTTGTTCTATTTGTTTTTTTCTTTTTGACAACTTTATCAAGAATTTTATTCGCTTTCTGTTCTTTACGGAAACGTTCCAGATAATCTTTTGTTCTAATTTTTTCCCGCTAAAACTGCTTCCAATACTTTTGTTCACATCGGTATGTTTTTTTTTGCGGGAACGTTGTTGACATTACATTTTGTTCTCGTGCAGAGCTAAATCAAATGCGAAACATATTCTCGGTGCCGGTTTAATGTACCGGCAGCCAGCTCAGAAGTCGCATAAATATTATCGGCATTTTGGGTGCTGAAACAATCATGAACCAGTTTTGATTTTATGTGTGAAAATAAACCGATGACGCCCAATTTTTGAGGGCTCACACATAACGCTATTAAAAAAATATGGATAAAATTTCTGAGTCATATATTCATTGGTGCCCTTTTTAAGGGGTTTTAAAACTTTTTTGAGGATAGGTCTGTATAAGAGGTATGCTTTAAAACATAGACCATAACGATTATAAGAAATAAAATTAAATAAATATTGCTGTATAATTATTACTGAACAAAGGAAAAATTGTTTTCGTCTCCTGAGACGAAAATCGTTAGACTAAAAACTTTTACATCTTCTCCTAATAATTATCTGGGACTTTTCTTTTTTTATTTTTTTGTCTCACTGGTCGATTATTTTACGATGGAAATTATTTTCGTCTTCTCCTAATTATTATATGGGAATTTTACTGTTTTTCGTTTCGCGGGACGTTTATTTTAAGATGGAAATGATTTACGTATTTTCTTAATAATTATATGGGACTTTTATTTAAATGAGACTTCTTAATTGAGTTTGGAGATTTAACGCGTTAAATATTTAAGGCCACGAATCGTGAAATCGGCTTTACATGTACCAATGCTATTGAGCGAAAACGTGGAACGTAAATCATTTTCGTCTTGAAAAAAGCGCCCCAAGAGACGAGAAAAATATAAGTCCCATATAAGCTATATATTATACGCGAAGGCATTTTTTGTGTCAAATTAAAGCGCTTGGCCTATAGATGTGCAATAAGGTTTCACTTTTTCGAAAATCGTTGCCACCTGTTACTTAATTAAACTCAAGTTATTTACTAATCAATGCCCTCAGATCCACACCGTCTGTTCGATTTTCAAAAGTGAGGTACCAAATTAAAGGGCTTAGGGTGTGGATGTTCAAGAAGGTTTTACTTTTTGCAAAAAAGTTGCCACCTGTTAGGAAATTAGGCTCAAATTAATTAAAAAGTTAAATTAATTATTAAATATGGGTATCAATCGAAATGGGTTTGAAAAGGCTTTATAACTTAACTACGTATAGGAGGGTTGCCACATGTTAAAAAAAAATGTAATTAAATTTTAATTAAAGGAATTAGGTATTCACTTATCGGTATCGGTATATGGGTGTCCTACAAAAGAGGTTTAAGAAGGTAGTAGTTTAAAAATATTTTGAATATTTGAGAAGTCTAATTGAACTATTTTTTATATGAAATATTAACGATGGCTGTCAAATGGAAGAGCTTCAAGAAATACTTAGTTTGACAATTTAGAACATTTTTTATATGTTTGAGGGTTGCCCCAGATTAAAGGGCTAAACTAAACTAAATAAAAAAATAAATGAATTACTAACCGATGGTTATCAATGAAAATGGGTTTAAAATCCTTTATTTAGGAACTCTATTTAGGAGGATTGCCACGTGTTTAAAAAATAAATTTCCCCTTAATTCATCAGTTACATGAACTATTTATAACAATGTCAGACGAAAAATATTTAAGGAAATTTTAGTTCGAAAATAATTTTTAAGAGGGTTGCCGCCTGTTTTGAAAGTGCTATTTCGTTTAATTATACATAAGTGACATGAAATTTTAAAATATGGTTATCAAAAGAACGAGTGTTAAGAAATCTTTAAGCTGAACATTTGTTTTTTTTTTGTTGAAAAAATTAAGCTCAAATTATTTAATAAGTTAAGTGGATTGTCAAAAGATGGGTATCAATCGAAATGGGTTTGAGAATAATGAATTTCTAAACTGTATTCAGGAGAGTTGCCATGTGCTTAAAAAATTAAATTAAACTTAATTCATCAGTTAATTGAAATATATGTAACAATGGCAGGCGAAAGATTTTAGTTTGAAAATACTTTGAAACGGGTTTCCACCTGTTTTAAAAGTCGAATTTGTTTTACTTATACGAAAGATACATAAATGAAATATCGAAATATTAGTGTCAAACGAAAGAGTTTTAAGAAAACTATTATAGGCTGATAATATTCTTAATAAGAGTGGCCAGCTATTTTTTTTTTCTTTTGAAGGTCGTCACATCTGCACCGTTATTTCAAATTTCCATTTTAATTTATATTTTTGAAGTTACAGGGGTAGATTTGAAATTTGATGAAATGAAAACCGACACCATGCGAGACCTCTCATCACTGAGAAATGGTTTAATTAATCATAAGGAATAGTTTAGAGGTTTTTGAATAGGGTTTCACCTGTTTGAAAAATTTAATTAAATGTTGGCGTTTTGACGCCATGCGGGTTCACTAGCTATTATGAAAAGACGTAAATCATTTTCGTGTTGAAATAAACGTCCCGAGAGATGAGTAATATAAAAATCCTATATAATTATTATAAGAAGGCGGTAATAATTTCCATCTGAAAATAATCGCCCTGCGAGACGAAAAAAAATTTTTCGTAAATAATTATTATACAATGACGAAAAAGTGGCATTTTAAGACTTTTTTGAGGTTAGGTTTTTATGGGAGGCAAAAAAGTTTTTTATAATAGCGGTCGCCCCTCGACAGGCAATGGCAAACCTTCAAGAGGATTTCTGCCCTCCCCTTTGTGTGACATCACACATCAAGGTGCACGCCGCAAATCATAGGAGAAGCTCGGCCATACACTAATATAGTATGTGTAAGCGCCAATCTATTATAATTATACTTTAAAATAAACCGATCACGGCAATTTTTCGTTTTTTTTTTCTTGATTTATGTCCATAATTGTTGTATGCGAAAAATTCAGGTTGTACGCAGACTCCTAGTTTTTTTCAAAAAATTTATGGAGTGATGCCGGAAATCTTACCACTCAGCCACTTTACAAATTAAAATAAAGAAGTAGTCCTAAAAGGTTCGAAATTTTGTAGCACCCTTTAAGTGTATACACACAAATATTATACATATGCACATACGTAGGTATGTTTATAGGTACAGTTCTCTAACTTTATCACTGTGAAATCAGCGGTAGAACAACAAAGCTGTTTATATCCCTAAACAACGCGCGCATGCTCAGAAACCTTCTTTTTTTTTGCTGTACGCATGTATGTATTTATGTAACTATTGTTAGGTGATCAAGAACAACAACGAAAGGCGATCTGAGTCGCTAACCTTAAGTGCTGATCATAATACCTTTTTTGGTTAATGTTCGCGTGCACAATTGCACGGCACACATGCAAGAAGTAAACATTCACATCTACATCCAACGTTCATACACACCTTACGATTTCTGTATTTGAGTGTAAGTTGTTGTTTTTGTTAACATACCAGTTCGCCTACGCAACTATGTATGTATGTAAATTCTTCATTCCCATACTCATTCGCAATCCCGAATGTTTTGCCAACTGCCATTCCCGCATTATATACTGATCGTAGCAAAGTTAAATATATTTATATGTAAATAGTATATATACCTACATATATACATAAGGAATGACTGGCTATCCATTGTATTACTACGTATTTAGCAGAAATTTCAACTCCCATGAAATTTATGGTACAAAAAAATTAAATGAATAAAACAAAATATGTTGGCACTTAATAAAAAAAAAGTAATGCATAAAAGCATGCGAGTACAAAGCCGACCAAAAAAAATAAATTAAGCGCTCCCATTTAGCCTTTTAGTGCGCCAAACACCGAGAAATCGACACTGACATATTATTGTCCGCTCATCAGCAACCAACCTCCTGCAGCCTAAAGTTGCTTTCGGAAGGGTCTGCTGCCTCGGGTGTGCCCAGTGTAGTATGATATAATGACTTGATCTATGCATGACTCTATTTGCTTTGTAAACTGCCAGTAATTAGTGTGCATTCTTAAGTATGAATGCATATGAGATGAGTGCCTCCCTTCCATTTGTAAGCCTTTGCTATTTTGAGTACCTGGATGATAGTGGTGATGATCTTGTTGTGTAGCTAAAAGCTTTGAGGGCTTTTAAGACTCAATCAAGCGCCAACTATGTATATATGTATACATATGTATTAGGTACGCATATGGCAACATGGGCACATTTGTATGTACAGTGGTCGAACCAAATATTGCCAAGTTTTCACAATTTATTTTATTTTTTTGTTATATGATTTTAGTTCTTTTTTATAATGATGTCGTTCATTCTTTAGCAAAGCCCTTGTAAATACAAGTTTAAAACTTTGTGCAATATTAAAAAAAAAAAAAATCAACAAACTTTCTTAAATTTTCGAACTGTTTAATTAGATTATTTAGAAAAGATGATAATTTGGATGCCAGACGAAAGAGATTCAAAACGGTTTAAGTTTGAAAATATTCTTAAGAGGATTACCACCTGTTTGAAAAGTCGAATTTAGTTAAATTATACACAAGTTATATATGAAATATTAAAATATGGCTGTAAATCGAAGTGGCTCTGGAAGTGTTTTATTTCTGATTTCTATTAAGGAGTGTTGCCACGTGTTCAACTTAATTCATGATTTTAATTGAAATATGTTTCGAAATGTTAGACGAATGATATTTGAGAAGGTTTCGGTTTGAAAATGATTTTGAAAAGGGTTACCACCTGTTTGAAAAGTCGAATTTAGTTAAGTTATACATACACAATTAATATGGAATATTGAAATATGGAGTCAAACAAAAGAGTTTTAAGAAATCTTTAGTTTGAACATTTCGAGTATTTTTGAGGTGTTTGAAGAGGGTTGCCACCTGTTTACACAAACTATATGAAATATTAAAATATGAGTGTCAATCGAAATATGTATATTTGTTGAAACTATTTTTGATTAGGGTTGCCACCTTTTGAAAAAGCCATAACTAAGTATATATATAATACGCGAAAGTTATCAGATCTGCAACATTCTTTCGAATTTTAAATATTAGATTTCAAATTAAAGAGCTTGGCCTGTAGATGTGCAATAACGTTTCATTATTTCAAGTTACGGCTGAACGGATCTAGATGAAATTTGGAATACGGGTCGCTTACTAACTAATATTGCCGTCCGTTTTAAAGGCCAAATGAAATTTTGGCGTTTTAACGCCATGTTTATTAGTTATACATATGGAATCAAACGTGACAAAAAATTAAAAAAATCAACGATAATTTTTAGCCATTTGAATCTTGCACTTTATTGTAATAGAATTGAATGGGCTACAAAACTGCATACTCAAAATTTTTCTAAGTAATCGAATTAAAAAGCTCGAAATTTTTACCATAGTTTGTTGACTTTTTTGTATTCACAAATTTAGAAATTTGGAGATTTTTGTTAAATAATGAAACATATTTTTACAAAAAAATAAAGAAAAACTAAATTACAAAAAAAAATAAAGTTGTCAATATGTGCTACGGCTATATTTTTTTCGACCACTGTATGTATGTTCATACGCATTTGCGCCTGCTTTCAGTGCATATGAATCATCATTTTCTCTAGTACGTAATTCGCCCACCTAAATTATATTTCATTTAAATAAGTATGTAAACACTTAACACTTTTGCTAATTGTGGCGGTTATGGTATTTAACAAAAAGAAAAAAAAAATCTGCCATAAACATTTACAAATGTGTAGTAAACAGCTGTCAGTGAATGTGATCTGTACTGAGCGTTGCAATATGAGCGTTCCTTATCTCCCAGAAATAGTCAGAAAAAGTCCGAAGTAGTCAGATTTAGTCCAAAAAGCGTTCCTTAACTCGGAAATGACAGCAAAAATGAGAGAGCAACAGTCAGTGAGAGTGACTCTCATCAGTCCGAAGTAGTCAGATTTAGTCAGAAGAATTTTTTCTGGCAAAATCCTGAAAAGTGTCAAACTCAACTGAATTTAAATTAACGGAAATTAAAGAATACGCTAAAAGTGAGAATAATCTAAAAAGTAAAAGAAATGAATTGAAATTGGAAGGAGGCAAAAAATAATTGATATAGCAAGTGTTTATTGTGCTTGTGCTTGTGTGAATGTGTTTTGTACATACATTTCTGTTCTTATTTGACGTTAGTTTTGTTGTTGCCATTCTTTGGACTAAAAATTTGGTTTTTTGCGTTCCTTTACTTTTCCTGTTATTCTCTTTTAGTGAGCGCATTTTGCTTACGCTCTGGCATTTTGACACTTTTCAGATTTTAGTCCAAAAAGATAAGGAATGAACCTAATAAGCACTCAAAGTGGCTTTTGATTGAGCGACAGCCTTGAGCCTGCAAATAGTTTCACTGACTGAGTTCTCTGGTAAAATTCTCAGAAACTTTAAGAATTGTATTTTATTTTATATATTTTTTCATTGTCAAATGCCTATCCCGTAAAAATACTTGCTCGGGAAGATTTTTTCATTTTTTAGGCGACAAACTACTTGAAATGGCCGCGGCAGTTTTGAGAGTAAAGTTAAAAAGTTTAGGTTTTATTATGGATTTTGTCTGAATATCTATTCACTAAACCGCGTTTGTTCCGCAACTTTTTTGTAAGAGAAGAAAATCTCATTTTGAAGTTACAAACTACAGTAATGAAGAACGGGGTAACCATGCCAAGCATTTTAAATCGTTGCTTTCTCACTTCACTGCACATTCGTATTTTATTAGATATTTAAAAACATCAAAAACATGGAGCCTTATAAAAAAAAACCCGGCGTACTCTAGGCTGATATTATGTGGTTTTATAAAACTTTTCGATCAAATATTTGCTATACAGTACCTTTGCTCTTTCAGCTGTTTCGTCAACTTTACACCCACCAGCTATTATTTTTAATAACCTGTTAAGTGTTTATTGTAGATATTTGAGATTGTTCATTGTTGCACTGAATGATTACAAATAAAACCTGCGAAATTGCTTAGCTCAAGAACATACTCAGCACCAGGTTTGAGCTACATATTTCTCCTTCTTCGTCAAGATTTATTTCTTTTGGAAAAAAATTGATTATGACCAAAGTAGGTACTTATGATTTGATTCGACGTAGGATGCGTTAAAGCAATATTTGCTATCAGAATGTAAAATGTTAGTCACACAAGTTCCACCTGAAATCAATTCATCAAAATGACGAGGGGAAACAAAATTGTGGAAGCAGCCAGATAATTACGGGTGCGCAGCGGTGTTGAAGGTACGTAAAAGTGGACGGCGTAACGGAATCAAGGCCGACTTAGATTTCGAAAATGATTACCTCACGTCATTATGGGATTTTAGTCTTAAGTTTCCATACATTTTTGGACTAGTGTAGATTGGGAACTCCAAGGACCTGCAGATATGGCAACATATCGCATGCCTCTCATCCGGTATAGTGGATATCTGTCATGGAACGTTACTATACTCGTTGACAGTCAGATGGTTTTGAAAACGTTAGATTCCAAGGTAGCACAGCCGAAAGTAGTCAGTTTGAAAATGTCGTGCATCGCTGGCTTCGCTGAGTCACGTTAAAACCTCTCTCTACTGGGTTGCTCGAAGGGAACGAAATAGCCGACTAAAGGACTTGAAATGCACACCGGCAAAGCGGATAAATTTTATTGCTATGACCGAGACGCAATAAGAATCGTAATAATGAATTATTGACGCTAAATAAATCTGCCGTAATGGCATGGCATTGTTCTATAGCACTAATGCTCTATCGATGGCGTATACCAACAAGCTCGCTCTGCAGAAGTTGTCCGGATGAGGAAGAAGAGGAATCGATTCACCACTTCCTATGTCAATGCCCAGTGCTCTCCAGACAAAGGCATCTCAAGCATTTCGGATGACGCTGATTGAATAGTTTGGAGGATATAGCGGAAGTGAAAATATCAGAGAAGTAAATGGTTTAACAGACACCATACTGACAATATAGAATAACTGCGGTCAAAAGTATGTGCTACCTCTTAGCACTCATAGATGGCATTCACAATGGGCAATTCTGCCTCCAACTGGAAGCACGAGTCATTCGCACGCGCCTTCCTAAACTAACCTCACCTACTGCTGAACTACCTATCGAGCAATTAGATCAAGTAGAAGTAGTTGCGTGACTGCATTTAGGGCAACTCTCTGAATGTAGAATAAATGATGTCGCTTAAACAAAACTCTGCGCATCTTTATACTATTATTTGCAGCCTCCTGAATGCCTTTAATTCCTGAGTCCAAGCCATCATACTGAGCCTCCTTAAAGTATGACAAATGGAACAATTTCTTTATATACGTATACTTACTACACTACACTATCTTTCCAGCGAAGCCCCTCTCATCTTTTTACCAGTAAAACAAACTCCGATATAAATTTCTTTATGCGAGCCGCCTTGTTGTTATGCCAGGGCGAATTGCGAAGTGATTGCCATTATTATTTTTTTTTTTTGGTACCAAGGGAGTATGCGAGCAGTGCACGGACTTCAAGAAAATTAAAAGTGGTAGATTTTACATACAAAAATTGGTAGAAGTTGGTAGATTTTTTTAAAAGAAACAATATTAGATAGTTTTTACTCACATATAATAAATGAAGGCGAATTCAGGTAAGGTAGTGTTATCAGAGCAGCTGGATTTTTGCCTTGGTGATTCTTATTGTCAAAACAACTCTCATATAATATATATATATATATATATATATCTCATGATCCACTGATCGGATCTTAACCAGATTAGTATGGGACCACCTCTGAGACACTACCTTTGCGATGCAAAAATCGAAATCGGTTGACGTGGTCCAAAGTCATGCGGTAACATACATAAAAAAAAAATATATATTCCGACGAACTGATAACCTCCTCCTTTTTTGGAAGTCGGTTAATGATGTATTTGTTGAAGTTCTTATTGTAATTACGCGTAAAATTTGTTAGTGGCCATTTTGTTTTTGAACTTCTGGTATCACCTTATATGAATTCACCTTGGAATAAATTGTAGTTTTTGATAATGCAGCAAAAAATGTATTTTACGCCAATAAAACATTCCTGAAAAAATGTAAAACTGGGCCGTGATCGAATGAAGCACGATTCGAATCGAATGAAATAAAATGACAGCCGTTTGCCTTAAATATATTTTAAGCTAAAAAGCGAACACGCCACCAAATGCCGTAATCTAAAAAGACATTTTGATTCGAACACGGATGCCTTTATTCTACATTAAAAAAAAAAAAAACAATTACTTTGCACTACAAAATTGCTTGATTAACCCTCTTCCTGCATTTGTACAATATATTGCACATTTAATTTTTTGTAACACTGGAAGCGTGCTACTAAAAATCTTATAAATATTTTTGAAAACCAATTAAACTTTATGAAGTTTTGGAATGTCCCGAATAGTTTACGTAAATTTCAAAATCGAAAATGTTTCAAAAATATTTTTAGAATTTAATTTAAAAATAGACCATTTCATAAAATTCCAGTGACACGGAAGTTGTGGTAATTTACTGTACAAAAAATACGTGAAAGTCAAGTAAAATCGCTAATAAAATCACATAGTATGGAAATATAAAAAGCATTTCATCATATAAAAATGCTTAAATTAAACTATCATGATGTAAAATATTTTTCCCGGTAAAAAAAATGTACAATATATTGTACATTTACATTGAAAGGTTGAAAGTATCTTGTACAATATATTGTAACAACGTCCGCAAAGGTTGCAGTTGAATTGGCAATTAGGGTGGTTTTTTTAAAGGGTAGGTTTTTGATTTCTTGATCTACTGAAGGCAGAAAAACCGGTAAGGTTTATTAAAACGGTTCATTTTATGGAGAAAATTTAAAATTTTTTAATGCAAATCTTAACTAAAGATATTTGAAAAGATATAAAATATTCATTCCAACATATCTGAAGTAAAATCAATTATTTTTTACATAACTAAGATAATTTTCAATGAAATAACTTTTGAATATTTTTTTGTTTACTTTTGGTATTATGAGATTTTATTAACCTTGTAATTGAGAGGACAAATTTTTATATTCATCAGGGACGGATTTGATCGGAAAGGGTTAAAATTAGCTTTGAAATGCTTGAAATTTGCAACCCATTCATTTGGCAGTCCGCTACACAAAGTATTGCAAACGAAAAATATTTCCATAAACAGCTGATAGAGATGCAATTTCACTTTTAAATTGGCTATGGTCAGAGTTAATTTTTCATATTTATTTTAGGTGTGTTCGATGGCAAAATATGTATACACTGCGTTCATTTAAATCTGTTTGCCTTCTTTCTGAAAAATATTGGTAGATTTAAGCCTTTGTTGGTAAAAATGGTAGAAAATAAAATACAGCAAAAAAGTTGGTAGATCTACCAATAAAGTGGTAAAGTCCGTACACTGTACGCGAGTCTTCAACTTTTACTGCCTGCCAAAAATAACTGACTCGGCCTTTGTTGAGTTTACTTCAAGTCTGGGGGAATTTACCTTAAACCTGTACTGCAACACCGTCCTCCAGCGGGGTGTCTCTCTGAACCGATAAAAGCCCATATCCTTGCTCTCTACTGTATAGATGAGCAATCGGTGGATGAGTTTAACCAGGTTATTTCTATCTGAAGTGCCGTCATGGAAAAAATTATATCAAAATATTTAATTTCAAAGAAATATTTGTGCAGCAAGGTGTAATTTTTTTTTTCAATAATCTCATTTGAGTGAGCGATCCTTCTGCTATAATAGTCGTAATTTTACTTATTTTACATAAAGTTCTGTTATGAGATATAAGAAGTTCTAGAAAATGACACCGATAAAATTTGTCAAATTCAGATATGTTTTGCAAGAAAAACCATATGTTTATATGTATGGCGCGAAAACGTGGACGATGTCGAAAAAGATGAGGAGGCTTTGGGTGCTTTCGAGAGAACTATTCTATGCAAGATCGACGGCCCTGTTGGCGGGGTTGACGGGTATCGGAAACCGGCGCTCCCATCCCTCGACTCGGCACCCATGGGTAGACCACGAGCACGAGCAAAATGGCAGGACTAGATAGTTGGTTAGGTATGGCACTGCGACCAGTAGGTCTATTGTGCCCCCACCGGCAGGCAGGACTAAGTGCAGAAGGACCAGACTGCACTCCGGTTGAGTAACTGGCGCAATCGCACAATGCAGAGGCTATTGGAGAAGCCTTTTGGTTCGGACGCAAACCGAAAAACGGTAAGAAGAAGAATTTACTGGAACTTTTTTAATGACAACCTACGTAAATCATGGTTATCTTAGAAATATGTTCAGAAATTAGACATATCGATCAGATTTATACGGTGTGTAGCTCAAAAACCGTAAAAACTGAAAAACCGCGATTTTTCAAATCATTTACCAACCTCTGAAATGCAGCAAATTTTAGGTCTATCCACACACATCCGTGCCGTTTCAGTTCCGTATCAGTGTCAGTGAAAAGTAAGTAAGAGTATCTATCTTTTGATGATATTACCGACTTCCGTTTTCGATCAGTAGTGTGTTAAACTAACTGGATGTCCATTTTCGTAAACTAGACATTCATAGCTTGATTACAGATTTGAATTGTGAGGATAAAAACCGTTACTTTCGTTTGAAACTTTTTTCTCGGTAGTACCTTTTTCAACCTCTAAATGAGCTTCGAACTTCAACTCATCGTGGACTTGGGAAATGGGTGAAAATTTTTTAATTGGAAAACGAAAAATTAGTAATTACCAAGTCGAGGATGCTCTACTATTTGGTCGCATTTCTGACTTCCATAGATTCGGATTCTGCGCATAAAAACGCATAACTTTTGTCGGAACATTTTTTCTGGAACGGACTTCCGGTTAAAACAATTTACTTGTGCTAGATACCACGCCCATTTCTAAGGATTTGACACCTCTAACAAAAGTCTTCCCAAACAAACATTTTTACCGGATGGATATTCTCCCGGAATCCACAATAAGATTTGCATTTTTTTAATAACACGATTTCTGACACCTAGCTACATAGGCATATGTACATAACTAGATTTTGCAGAAATGCCTGGATCAATAAGCAAGTGCAAAATGCCCCACTTTGTTAACTAAATGGTAAATATCATTTCAATAATCTTTAAATCAAACAAAAATTTCAACTCTTTTGCTTGCTCTCAACTCTCATCCATTTTTCCATTGTTTATATAGTAAATATATGTACATATGTGAGTATTGTAATCGCTAAAAATTGCTTTTTAATAAAAAGCCAACAATAACAGTTTTCCGGTAACCCAGTCAGAGTTGACACTCCTTATTCCATTTAACTTCATTCTTATCTGCGCTAACTTAAAGAAGAACTTCAAAGACATATTCCAAGTGTTGGCACCAACAGCTCAACAGGTGATCGTCATTGCGCCGTTTTATGTATTTTTTACTGGCAATTGCCCCGATAAATGACATGCACATAGAATAGAAACGTATGTTTGAGGATTCATAACGAATATTCGTTTGTACACAAATGCGATATCGATACCCTTGAGGCAGCTACTTAGTATTTATTGATAAGGCGCCTTAATAAGTATATGCCCCACCGTGAAGACAATGTGCATATGTACATATGTATGTGAAGAAGATCTTGTAGCGCTTTGCGCTTACCAACAATGCCAGTAGGGCGCTGGTGTTTTTACAACAAAAAGGTTTACATGCATTTAAAATAATTTCCAATGAGTTTTAAATGAAATCTTCTGTCATTCGTATAATTTATTTGACTTTTGTGTGTGGGACAGTCACAAAGGCAGCGTAGGGATACCACACGTGCTGCCTTTCGGCTCGGCAGCTCGCTGAGAGCAGGTCGCATTTCATTGATAATAAAAGTTGACATTAACGACAATGTTGCCACAACAGATCAATATACATACCAACATACCTATAGAGATAGTTAACAATAATTTGTATATTATGCAAATTGCCAACAGGGTGTACCCTTTTGGTATAATAAAAGTTGTACAACGAGTAGGAATGCGAGCTGAAGCAGTTGGTGCTCTGGATGCTGAAGGTATGAGATAAAAAAAAAAGTTCAAAAAGGCGCAGGCACTAAACTCAAATGTCATCTAAAGTTGCCCATTCAATTTCATTTCATTTAAATGACACTTGTATTGTAGATAACTAAGAAGGTAGTGCATTTGTATTTTTAGTCTAGTAATATCAGTTCTATTTGTGTCTGTCCGCATTGGGGTATATCAGTTACCTCAACCGCGTTATTGTTTTGTCGCATAAGAATCTTTATGCTTTGTAGTTGTAATTTACACAAAATTTATGTGACTCTAGAGTCAACCATAACAATAATAATAACAAAAGCGCAAAAAACTAAAGACACTAAAACGACCCTAACCGCCACGAAGCCGTGTGCTAGTGCGTCTTATAGCGTAAACAGACGGCAATGTTAATTGTACCCTGACAGACGGCAGTACATATTGCGGATTAAGCGAGTCGCGAGAGCGTGGGTTCGAATCTCAAGGCAAGCAATATTTTCTTAAATTTGTTTAACTCCTTCAATTATTACATTTATTTCCTTTAATGTACTTATAGTCGTTGGGACCTTTTTCAATAAAATTTTACTGTTTAACACGACAAATAAATTAATTTCAAATAATTGGGCGAAGTTACATAAACCAAAAAAATAAATTAAAGAATTTGAAAAAATTAAATGTATAATTATCAAAATAAAAATGATTATTAAGAATTGCTGGGAATGGGGATAGAAGTAGTCAACCAAAAACGGAAACACTTCATGCAATTCAAATTCTCGCAATTTGAGAAATCTGATTTGTCCCTATTACTTGTTGAAAATGAAACTCTGAAAAAAAAAAATATTATTTTCTCAACGGTAAAAAGAGTAATGACCCGAACGAACAAATACAATTGTTCTAAAGTTAATCCAACCCTTCGTTTGTTTACTTATATAATACTTTTTGTTAACTTAATTATTTTCTCTTCAAAGTATTTTTTTAGATTCTGCTTTCCATACATGACAATTCACAGAAATCTTGATGACCGCTTCAAAATCGCGTCAATTTTGAGTAATCGCACTAATGATGGGCATAAAAAAATAATCGGAAGTTACCAGATTTTTTATTATTTAAAATTAATTTGAAAGACATGTCAATTAATCTTAGTGACAGATTTCGGAGCCCGCAGTACACTTCTGAAAAACGTCGGGATGAGCGGGTTCGGGACATAAAAATTGAATTTCGGTATGGGCAAGATCGGGATTGAAATTTTTGTTCCGTGTCCATCTCTATTTCGAACACAACAAATATACCGCCATTGATTTGAATTAAAATTTCCAAAGTAAGTGAAAATTATCATTTCTGTGCCGACAAAAAAGTTAAAATAACTTAATGGAAAAAAAATTAAAACAAGCTTTCTTAATATGAACCAAATCGCACCATAAATAAGGGTTTTGTAAATATATCACCTCTGCGCCACCTATCAGCAAATTTTTTTGTGGAGATTTTCCTTTTCATGTAAGTAATATATATAAAAAAAAGTAATTTTTAAGCCAAAAAAAACACCGACACGTGGTCCAAAGTTATGCGGTAACATACATAAAAAAAAAAACAAAAAAAATTAAAATATTCCGACGAACTTTTTTTGGAAGTAGGTTAATAAAAATTAGATCCGACCCCGCGCCACCTACCGACCAGATTTTTTTCTGAGTTATTTCCTTCTAAATGTATAGGTAATACACTTGAATGCGCTATAAAACGGCATACCTAAAATTTACCTAAAAGTTCTGAAAAAAATTTTAGTTTTGGTGAAATTTTTTTTATAAATTCATATTCACATTCATAAAAAATAAAGTAGCTTTAAAAAAAGGTTCATAAATTGAAAAATGTATGAAAGCGTTAATTTGTAATTAGGATTTTCTTAAAAATCGATATTTTCTCTGCATTTTGCCCTAAAAAAAAATTTTATAAAAGCAAATACAAATTCAACAATCGGGTTCTACAAATCTTTTCTAAATTTTATTGGCTTTCATTAAAAAAAAATAAATGAAACCGGTTGACCATTTTGAATTGTAAATTCAGGCTACTTTTGCGGTGACAGGTAACAAGATCAAGTTCAATTGACACTATTTCGCATACTGGTGCGAAAAAAAGTCAATTGACATTATTACCTTTCCGCCGTTTTCTGCCTTTTGGTAATCCGTATCAACTGCCGTTAATTCCGAATTAACGAGTTAATTCGGATCAACGCTGCCATCTGTCTATGCTTTTAAATGCCAGCAATGGCAAGTCAGTGCTGTTTAGCAGCGAAGCACATTGTAACAGGTTGCCCTTGCTGCTACACATGCAACACTCTCCGATTTTATTTTCACTTAATGTTTAGGTACTCATACTCTTTTTTTTTGTAGTGCATGCGCCAACGTTGGTTTTGTATTTCAATACGTTTTGTTTTCTTTCAAATTTGACACAAAAGCATGCATTTAATGTCACTTTACTTATTTATGTGGTTTGTTGTTGCCTCTTCTATGTACTATTGTCGGTGTGCACTGATTGAATGACATTACATGAGAGTTACTAGATCTGCGCTGACCAGACCTCACACTTGCTTCTAAGTTATTGCAAATAAATGCAAGAACTTTGAATTAAATATGTACCCACGAAATTTTCTGATTTTTATTGAATTTATGTACAGCGTTGGTGTTAAGTCGCTCTAATAATTCAAATTATTTTATTTATTTTCGATTGTAAAACGAATAAGAAATCCAGAACGAATATTTAGTAGAGCAACTTTTAATGGGTAAAATTTATTTGAATTGAAATTTAGTGTTCAATATTTTGCGTGTGGGATATGGATATATGATAACGCTGGGAAATAATCGTAAAAAATTAGATTGTATTTTGCTGCTTCTTCTTCTTCTGGTTTGCGCTGTAATCGGCTAAGACCATTATTTACCAAAGTTAGACATTTACACAGAAGGTGCTTCTGGTATTTTTTGTTTTCTTCGTCTGCTGTGAACTAGGTTAGTTAGGTCCAGTGCCTTGAAAGAAAGGCGACGAGTTTTGCTCCGCCAGATCCAGGTTAATATACGTCATTTAAGGTCCGACTGCTAAAGATAACGGAGTTAAGTTTCCCTGTATATTAAACTTATTGAGAATGGGATCCATCCCTCGCTTGTGAACCTTAAGAAACTTTGGGGGAATGAACCCTTATGTCCTGTGGTACTTCCTCAGCACTTTTTTCAACTGAAGATCCCATACAACTTTACCCTCGCTTACTTTACTTTCTCTTCGATGCTTGTTTTCTAATAAAACAAATAGGACTCCGATTTTGGATAACCGAAATGTTGGACCATTTAGTTTTAGAAACTCAAGGCTGGGTATTTTCTATACAGTAAAAAACATTAATTATATTTTCAGTGGACCAACGTCCAAGCCGCTGAGCTCATTATGGCACACAAGGCAGCTACTTGCTTGCTTCTTTGGTAAAGTAGTACTAAATTGATTGTAGAAAGCCATACAAGAGTACGCTTCGTCTTGCAAATACTCTTATATGTACAAATGTTAAGAGAAATTTAAGAGAATAACAAAAAAATTTAAGGCAATTTTAAAATGAAAATTGCTTCTCATCTCAGGCACAGAGAGTTGTTTGGATAATTGCCGAAAAAAAAACTTTTCTTTTTCGTCTCTAATATTTTAGACAGACGGAGAAAATTAATTTGAGTTAATAAGCATAAATGCAAATTAAAATTTTACCCTTACAGACGGCAGTAATGCGAATAAACCAGCCGCAAGGTCGTGGGTTCGAGTCCCACGGCCAGTAGACTTTTTTTATTTCTTTTTCATTCTTATTTTTATAAGTTCTATATTTTTTTTACGTTGCTTTCAGTTAGTTGTTGTTGACTTTTTAACAAAATTCATCTCTAAAAATTAAAACTAACTAATAGTAAAATAAGAAATGTGATATAAAATAAAGCAAATGAAAATAAAATAAAGTAAAATTAAATATATAAATAAAATAAAATAAAAAAACATAAAATAAATAATTTTCGCAATCGCTCCAACCGAGGATCGAACCTGGCAGCTACAGGCTTTTAGCTCGCAACTCTCACCACTCGGCTACCGCGCATCCGAAACTCGATTGCTTCGTTTGCTTACTTGTACAAAAGACAAAAACTGGCCGTTTTTACCAGTGTTGTCATCGAAAATTCCCCAGATCCGGGTTAGTTCCCAAAAATTTCGTTCATTTGTTCGGCTGCTTATGCTCATTTTAAAGAGGAAAATGCATGAGTTAAAGCAAATTAAGGCTGGTTATGCAAATAATCGCGCCCATTTGTCTACCGTATAAGGGAGAAGAGATAATAGCACAAAAGAGCGGTGTAGTTACTTTTTAGAGGATCAGCCAAAGCTGTCTATACTAACGGCTATAAAACAGAAAATGTCACCAGGGCGTTCTGGCATTTGTAGGGTGACTAAAAAATTGTGTACTCTTGAAAACTCAGCGAACGCTGGGGGATAACGAGAGCCAGTGTGAGATAATTCTGGCCGAGGGTGGACCTGAGTTGGTCTAGAGTTCTCGTTAGGCTCGCGAAACCGCATCTCTCGATTCTGGTAGATTCTGGTTCTCGCTTTAACTTAGCAGTTACCGTTCGCAGTGGTACACAAGAGACCAACGATAGCTGTCTAACCAGAGAACGTTTATAAACGTTATTTATAAACGTTCTCTGGTCTAACTGAGTCCTTCGACAAGGGGCAACAACCTTAACCTAACCTAAACTAACACATAACACTGAGTCAGCCCTCCCCTGAGTAGTGCCTAAGATGTTGAGATGTTCTAAGTAGTAGCCTCCCAATAAATGAAATCATATACTTCCAATTGTGGGATATTTACACAAAAATGTCTGAAATAATTTTTCTTATTTTTCTTTTCTACAGCTCTTATCATTTTTATACTCCTGTAGAAATATATAGGTATCCCATTAAAACCCCATAAGTTCTTGAGAGTTTCGGCAAGTTGCGTGTCTTATATTTGTCGGATGTAGGCCGAAGCGAGAGAAATAAATGCTCTAGTGGTGTCCTAAATTGGTATCCACCTGCTGTCAGGGACTGCTTTAGCTTTTTTCAGGGACCAAAAATAATCGTTATTATGAAGGATTCTTATTTTAAAATCTTTGCAAAGCAGTTATATTTTATTTATGTATTTTTGATCATTTTAAGCGTTATTTTATGATTGTTATTTTTTTTTCAATTAAAAATAATCGTTATTATATGATTTCTATTCTTTCCGTCATTTTTAATCGTTATTTTACGATGGTTCTTTTTTATCAAAAATCGTTATTTTCAGATTCCATTTTATGATCAAAAAAATATTTAAATATGTCTATTAACGGTTAAAAATTATCGAAAAAATAAAAATAAAATAACGATTAGAAATGATCGAGAAAAGAAAAATCATAAGATAACGATTAAAAATCATCGAAGAAATAAAATATTTTGTGATATTTTTTTTCAATAAAAAAAATCGTCATATTCAGATTTAATTTTTTAGATACAAAAAAGATTTCAATCGTTTATAAAAGTGCAGTCTCTTTTATAAAGGTTAAAAATGATCGAAAAATAAATAAAAATCCAAAATGACGATTATTTCTTATCGAAAAAATTAAAATCACAAAATGAACGATTAGAGTTGATCGAAAAAAGAAAAAATCACATATTTTAGGTTAGGTAAGCGGGCTGCCTCCATATATGGAGCCCCCCATTGAATCCACTAAGATGTCCATTGTGATGCCAGTAAGACGGGAGAGAGGAAAGCACGTAGGGAGACCGGAAGGTGAGGGGGAGGATGAAAAAAAATCACATAATAACGATTAAAAATGTCCGAAGAAACAAAAATCACAAAGCAACGGTTAAATTATGATTTTATTATAAAAATAAAAACAGTTAGGGCCCATGTTTTTTTAGATTTTTGTTTTTTGTTCAAGAATCCCAATGCTTTTTGAAAATTTCCCCTTCATTCTTCAAACCTTTGTCTTGTCTGATTTTTCGTGCCTAGGGACAGCTGTATGACTCGTAAACCAGGGAATATTAAAATTTTATGGGTAAGTCGGATTTTAATTGCGTATTCAAAAATTTCAGTCCAAAAGTGTGTCTTTTTGAATTAAAAAAGTCAAGGTTCTAAAGAACAAACATTTTTTTCTGTCTACAGATAAGAAAATTGTGTACATGTATTTCGAGTACTGTTAGTTTTATGCTAAATTCATATGTATGTACATTAAGGGTGGTCCAAAAAAAATGCATATGGGGGAAAAGAAAAGTCGGAATTTTTATGCTCTCACCCCTAGGATTTTTCTATACCGAAAAAAATTTGCCGCTATTTTTTTATTTTGAAATCGAAAAATATTTGGAGGTGGTTCAAAGCGCCCATGTACTTTATATGGGAAAAAACAACTTTACGTACAAATAGTATAGAATTCTTGAAAATCAATATTTTTCGATTGGAAAACTCTGTTTCTTTGCAGGAGATTCCCAATAATAATACCCAATTGTTTATTTAACCATTTTGTATTAGTAACTATAATTTATAGGTCCGCCCAAAAGCTCCCAAAAACTCCCAATTTTCAAGAATTCTATACCTACTATTCAACGAAAAGTTGTTTTTCCCCCATATAAAATATTTTTCCAACATTACTCCTTTTGAACCACCCTAATGTATGTACATCCATTCAGCTTGGAAAGAAATTTTGACCTCATTATTTTTTAGTTTTTTTTTTTTACGAAGTGTGAAGTATAAGTAGCTGGTAAAATATTTGTATTGTATCAAAAGTCTTAAGCGGTGTATATCGTTGATCTAATAAGTTATCTCCTCGAACCCGATCTGGAGCACAACAGTTCATAGTAAATATATACCAAAGAGAAAAAACGAAAAAAACTACTAAAATACGAAAAATTCACTCACTCTAAGCAGTTAGCCCTCGTATCGGTATCATCTAACCGAATATGTATAATCCTTAACTTACGAGATACGGCTATCCCCAAAAAATTATTACAATTTTAAATATTTGCTTTTCTTAATTCGCTTGACTTACATGAAACAAGGTCGATCAGCGCAAGTGACTCCCGGCTTACAAATCTTGCCATCGCCTGCGAAACCCATCGGACAGCGGCCACACCTTAGGCCAGTGGGCGTTTCACGGCACTCAACACCTGCAAGTGATGACAAAACCGTAAATTTTCGATATTTTACACTTCTTTTCTTCGATGAAATTGCAAGAATATGTGTGTCCATACACATTTGTTTGTGTGTGTCAGCTTTATTGCAGCTTCAGTGTGTAGGTACATAGGCTCACCTGGATAGCAGGGATTGGCGTTGCGACATGTCGGTTCCAAGCGTAAACTGCTGCTGCTCGGCTCCTTACAACCGGCACAATTCTCCAGTAAACGGCGTAGGTAGGCAATCTCCTGGCGTTGGTTGGCAATATCTTCACGTAAAAGTTTCACCAATTCCATTAGGTCGCTTAGAGATTTTGCGAGGGCGTCTATGTAAGTAGATGGGTAGTTGGTTGAATGTGCGGAAAAGAAATAAAAATTGGAATAAGAAATAGAGAGGTCGACTAAAAAAATTTAATGGGTAACATTTAGAAATGAAAATAAAAAAATGTAAATGCCTGAATAAACAATAACAAGAAGATGCGTTTATGCTTGAAAATTGCAAAAACGAACCCAAACAAAACCTAAAAAAAAAAAATAGAAAAAGGTGAGCAACAAAAATTAACAATAAATCATGAAGCTGCTTCATACATATCTACACACACACAAAGTGTATGAATGTACTTTCGGGTGGTCCTTAAAATCAAATTAGCGAATTTTTACAGGCCGTTAAATTTTGGTTAAGGCATGTCGTACAGGGGCCAAAGTTCAGATTCCTCTACAGAGTCTCAAAAAAAAATGTTAATTAATTTTTTTTGCCAACTCATACCCAACGTGTCGCAATGGGGTCCAAGGCCAGTTGCTCCATGGAGACTCAAAAAATTAAAAATATTTTTTTCTTTTAGTACCCAAAATCGATACTACTAAAGTCGAGGACATCACATAAAAATTTGGGTCCCGATTGGAATCGGTTAAGACGTCTTCATAGAGTAATTTGAATTTTGACCTCTGTGCGCCACGTTTTAACCTTATAGTAGGGGTTGAGGCTTGGGAAATCTGATAAAAAAATTTGCTTCCCGCATTCAGGGACCACCCTAATGTACATAGTGTAAAGCGTGCCGTTGCGCGGAATTATGACGCAGTTGTGCACACGCCCAGCCAAGCGGCAACAACAACATACGGATACACATTGAACCCGCATTTTGTTTGAATATATTTTGTGCATAATTTCAGCAAGCGTGGGAAGTCACCTTAACTGCTTTTATACCTGTGTATCAGCATATGTACATATGTATGGATGTATGTGTGTACATGACTTTTTAGTATCGGGTTGGGGTTTAAGTGGCCCCTCAAGCACTCTTCAAGCCACGAACCAATCCAACATATTGCCAACATAGATCGCAATACGCAAGTCACACTTCCGACTCGCTTCTCATATTGCAAATATGCTCCAAATTCGACTTAATGTAATCCACACCAAAGCTTAGCTTAGAGCTGCGCTTTGACAATAGCCAAATAGTCGTTCGTTGTAACTTTATAGCGTCATGGTTGTTATACTACGACTACATACATACATACATACATACATAGCATCGTTCGCTAGCTGCATTTGTCCCTTTGGTTCAAAACTGGTTGGTTGGTTCCGAGTGTGGCAATGACAGTGACACTGAGTAGATGACAATAGTTTATTTTTGTTTGTACTTGGCTGCCTAGGTAAAATGATGCTTTTATATGTACATATGTATTTGTGACGGTGCCTAGATACTAATATTTATTTATCGCAGCTATGCAGCTGCTCCAGTTGCACCCACCCATTCAGCTGCGGTGCTGATCGAATGTATCTAACATAAAATGGCAAATTAACCCTTGCGCGACTTTTCTAAGCCAGACTTCGGGTGGTATTGGGGCTATAATTTTCATGTTTAGATGGTATGGATGCTATGAGAAATTTGCCTACAAAAATCTACATATAGTGATGTATAGTACATACATATGTCTGTATGTATGTATAATAAAATTGTAACAGACCGATGACTGTGCATTATAAATACTTAAGAAAAATTTATACAAGGGGTCTTTATATAAATAAGAACAACAGAAGCCAAAATCAACAATTTTTAGACTTGTTGTTTGCCTGTCTGTATGTGTGTTTGTACGCGCAACACTCAAAAACTAATGTTTGGAATTTTATCAAGTTTTCACTGCCGTATTGCTAGAAGTCTAACTTAAACAATAGAAAAGGAAATATTAGAGAGCTGCCACCTTTTTGAAAATTTCAGTTTAAGTGAATTGATCAGATAAAGTAAATATTGCAATACGGCGGCCAAAAGGAAAAGATTTAAGAAAGCTTACAGCCGAAAATATTTTTGTGGCAGGTTGCCACCTGTTTGAAAATTTGAATTTAATTTAATTGATAAGATATTTTAAATATTGCAACATGGATATCACAATAAAGAGGTTTATGGGGAAAGTTTACTGGCTAAAAAATTTTTGAGGAGCATTGCCACCTGTTTGAAAAATTGTGTTCAATTAAATTTATAAAAAAATGAATTATTACAAAGCGCCTAACGAACTAAAGAGATTTAAGAAAGTTTACTGCCGAAAATATTTTGCCACCTATTAAAAAATATTAGCTTAAGTTAAATTGATGAATACTCACATTCATAGAAATTAAAGAATGCTTCACATATTGAAATATTTTTGAAAATTTCACTTCATAAAGCTCTTTAAATCTATTTTATTTTTTATGAATGAGACCATAAGAGTTTTGGTAGGGAGTAAGAATACAAAAATAGTTTAAGGCGCAGCAAACATTTCGAGTATTTGCTAGTTAAAAATATTTTTAGGTGCGATTTTTTTGTAATGTTTTTCGTTTGCATGCATGTTTTCTTTAGGGTGGTCCTTAGGTTGATTATAGTGACTGTGACTATCAGATATTGGGGGAGCCATTTTAACAACAATGTCTACTCTACACTCCGCACCGAGGGGACTGTTAGCCTGACATTATTCTCGGGGAAAATGGATTAAAATATGCCTTCGAGTAAAGCGCTCTGGTGATCTCTAGGCCAATTAAGCTGCGGGTGTTTATAATCATAAAGTCTTATATTCCAGTTGACATTAACATCAACGCATTGGACGTGATGTTAAGCATCTGAGATCTCGCATTCTCTCCTTCCTAACTAATCTGGGTTTTTGATTACTCGAACCGCACTTACGGAGATCACTCCGGCAACGACCAACCGCCTCGGTGGTGCACCCTGAAAAAGGGATACAACCTATCCATAGCAAAGAACTAGATCTTGGCAACCGTATAAGGATGCCTCAAAAACTTTCACCTTTTCATTATGAAAGATCTTATCAAACACTTCAGTCGCCTCGACTTATATCCAAAAGCCTTACAGCAAATGCTAGACTAAAAGTTACGAGAAAATATAAGTCACCGTATTTTCATAACCCCCTACCTGCTGTCTAAATTGTGTGGGGCTTACACTAACTAACGAGGTTAAATACCATGGTACAATTCTTGACAGGAAGTTGGACTGGAAACGGAACCTTACGGAGCGATCCAGAAAAGCCATAACCGCCCTCAGCGCATGGAAGCGATGGGGCCGGGATTTTCGAGACTAATTCGGAGTTTTCGGGCCTACTTTTAGAAACTATTTCGAGATTGTAAGGACTATTTCGGGATTTTCGGGACTATTTCGAGACTACTTTGAGGTTTGTAGAATTTTTTTGAGGTTCTTTGAAGGTTCAGGAATTTCGAGATTAAAGATATCGATAAATATCATTAAATACATCGATAAAAATTTCAATAAACAGATCGGCAAAAATATCGATAAATGTATCGATTTAAATATAGATACATGTATTGATAAAACTATCGATAATAGATATCGGTAAAAATATTCATAAGCATGTATATCTATGAAAATATCGATAAAAGTAAAGATATCGAAATCGATAAATACAACGGAAATTCCGTAATAGTTCCGAAAATCACGAAATAGTGCCGGGAAATCCCGAAATAGTTCCTCAATTGTGGTTTGGTGAGTTTAGGTGAGGTGTGGTGAGAACTATTGTGATGAGTTCAGTTATGGTGAGTTAAGGTTTGGTTAATGTAGGTGTTGTAGGATCAGGTGTGGTGAATTTAAGTCAGGTGTGGTGAGTTTGTATGCGATGAGTTGATTTGAGGTGAGGTAAAGCGAGTTGTGGTAAGATAAGTTGAGGTGAGTGTAAGTTAGGGAGTTAATTTTTTAACTTTCAACTAAATCATAAAATATTTAGTTTGGAAGTATTTAGCCATCGATTAAATACATTGGTACTTAAGTGAAAGTATTTTGCTAAGCTAATCTGTCTCACATAACATAGCCCAACTCAACCTGGCACTGATCAATGCGCTTCATATTTCTCTTGGACTATTTCCACAAAGACCTGAGGAGTCTCGTATGGCCTCAGAGTGAACTATTTAAGTGTGACGCATGATTAAACTTAACCTACCCTAACCTAAAGGAACGCAGCCCCACACATACCAAACTCTCCCACCTAACCTCGCTTTTACTTTGACATGAATCCTTAAAAAAAAACTACAATACTTATTTTTAACCAATCACTTTACTTTTTCCCCACTAATAGGAGCAGTATGTGGGATAGGATTACAGCGAAGAATCTCGCAATTTATGCGACAATTTAAGCTTACTTAAGTCATACATACACATAATTAGGGGATTCACAAGACGTGTTAACCGTCGTAAAATCTTAAGGTTAACATCTTTTTTAATTAAAATGGTTTTAGGGGATTTCTAACTAAACCGAAATTCTTTTAAACTGATAAAGAATATATAATTAGCCAACCCCCCAACCATTTTAACCGCTATTTTACATAAACAAGTGTTAAGCTTAAGATTTTACGACGGTTAACACGTCTTGTGAATCCCCTAATTATTTAGATACATTTCTGTGCCGTTCAATTAAAGTAGCCTATGTTGGGATGGGAACTTTTCCCTTTAAAGCAACATTTCATTGGGTTCCAAAACAATATTTTGACGTTTAACTAGCCAGCGGTGTAGTTGAAGATGCTCTTTTAATGGGAGCATAATAAAAATATAAAAATGTTTAAGGGAAACTGATTATTTTTTGATTCAAAGTCAAACCTTCTAAAGTCACTTAAGCTACTTTAATTGAACGGCACAGATTTGTATGTACATAAATATTTACAAAGTTTGCCCACATTTTCATACATACCTTCACAATCGCCATGCAGCACAGGAATGTCGCCACGCTGCTCAACCTCAACGGGAATGCGTTCCTCTTCGTGACGTTTATCGCTGGAATCATTGTTGAACCAATTGCGTACATCGCGTTTCTTATTCTTCTCTATAGAATACAAATTAAATGAAAGTGATTGATGAACAAATGCAAATCAGGGCAAGTAACAATAGATGCACAAATAAGAGAAGAAAAGCATACGCATGCGTGCGCATAATAATATTTAGCTAAAAGCAAAGCGATAGTCAATAAAATATTGCAATAAATAAATGCAAGGCAATATCATATATGTACCTACCACGCTCCGCTACTTGCGTACGCATCATATGAACTTTATTGCGCTTATGCACGCCCTTTTGACAATTGGTGCGTTGCAATGCCGGCTCTAGCTGTCCATCAAAATATAAAGGATATTTGCGTTCCCTAAACTGTCAAATGCAATGTAAGAGATAAAAGAGAAAAAAGAAAAATAAATATAAATTAGTCTACAATGTGTATTTTTGTTTATTTATTTTTTCATAATGCTTCTTAGCTACCACCCACCAGTTTTATAACCGGATCTGTCTCCATCTGCGCATAGAGCTCTGCCAAGCTAATATCCAACTCATGCGTCGAACTCTCCTTGCAATCCACCAGCATTGCTATGCGATTCTTATGAAAATATAAAGCTAATGAACGTATTGTGCTCGTCTCATTTGTGTTAGGCAATTCGAAGTGTTTCGATTCGGTGGCACCATTTGCTGTTACATCCAAGGTGACACGCTGATGCATGCGATCGAGGAAGAATGATAATTTATGTTTCAATGTGGGGAAGTCGATCATGAAGAGCGCTTCGATAGATATGTGTAATTTGCGGCGAGGACTATGAGTGCGGGAGAATTTTATTTTTTATTTTTTGGTGATTTGTTTTTCCTTAAAAGATAATATAACGATTTCTCTTACCGTATGTGCCGCATTGATATCACACAATCGCCCTTTTTTATATATTGCTCCAGCTCAGTGGAAGCCACTGCAAAAAAAGGGGGAAAAAAATGCTACACTACCTAAGTCTACTTTCTTAGAATATTTGACATACCTGGATCCAGAGATAGCGACTTCACGCTACTCACAGCCAAAAAGGCTGCTATCGTTACGATTTGCAGCCAGTTCATATTTCTGCAGGATTTTTGGGAAGATAGCAATTCTTACTGGGCCACAAGTACACCTGCCGAAGTGGAGATATAAAAATATTTATAATCTTTATTCCTAAATACATACATAATAAATAAGAATTTGTTCGTTTATACCGGTTGGGTGGGGTTAGATGGCACACAAATAGATGTAAATATATTGGTTAAGTTGAGGTACTTGTCCCCTGTCAAGGGGCTCACTTCTGTGTGACGTCCCCATAGCGCAGACTGCCGCGACAACCGCTGGATCGCTTCCCACCGCGACAGACCACTTTCTGTGTGGCCTTTAGACTGTGAACGGTTACTGCTAAACGAAGTTTCGCAGTCGGCAGATATTAGTCCCGGAGATCTCCTCCCTCTAAGCTAGAAAGCTCGAACCTTGTAATATTTAATCTCGCTGCGTGAACCCCGATAGGAAAGTGGCTTGTCAATACACTCTCTAGAACCGAGAGGTCTGGTTTCGCGGGTCTAAGGAGATTCCTAAACCTGCTTATTTGATGAAAAAGGGGAGAAAAAAGATTGAGCGCTGAAGATTTAGCTTTCACATTTACGAATCATTGAGTGTTCCCTACAAAGCTTTTCCAGCCAATACCTTTCTTCTAAGTATGAGAGCTCCTCAATAGCTATAAACAAAAAACATAGCACTGGAGGCTGGCCTGTGCCATTACACCTTTGTAAATACAGCTGGAAATTAATATTAACCAGACTCTTCGCATCAGCTTCTACCAGACAGGGCTGGATTAAATGCCCGATCTTAAAGAGGAGCTGTGGTCTATCTAGCTCTTTGGACCGCTTGCGATTCATAGGTGACAAAGAATACCTCAATATTTCGCATAACAGGGTTACCGTCCAAATGGTGGGCAAATTTACCAAAAATGCCTCTTATTATTCAGAGAAGCCACCTCAAGGTTGCCCTGCTTGGGTGGTACATCTGCCGTGCAATTTCCACCTTTTAAGACAATTCATTAAATGGTCTAATGATTTGATGGCATCTTATCAATATCAATCAAAGTTCAACGTTTTTGTTGTTGTTATAACAGCACACGCAGATGGGCTGAACCTCAAAAAATCGATACCAATGGGTTGCTAATCCACCATCTTCCAAGCGGAGACCCATACAATAGAAGTCTGTGGCAAAGAATGATTCAGAAGAGGCACATCCTCAAAATATATCTGCATTATGTCGGACATCCAGGCAGCCCTCTAGCACCGAAGTTCCACATTATAACGTCTTAGACATTATTTTATTGCTTCAGTCTCCCAAATGCTCTAGGCGCAGTTTTAATAGGATGAGACATGAGGAACGTGATGGCAATGAGAAGGCGGACTATCTAGTGAGACAAGGAACTACGGAAGTGTTTCAAGATCCGGAACCCTTTTGTGGGTTCATCAAAGCACACATAAAGGGGATAACTGGGTAAACAAAATGTTCAACAGTCATTGGACGGAATGTCTCAGGCAGAGGCAAGCAGAGCGATTTTTCTGTCCTCCAAATGAAGCAACTACATAAGTTAAGCAGAAGGGACCCCGAAACTCCCACTGGGTACTACACGGACGACTGTTCGCTTCTTTACCACCATAGTAAAATTCATCTTGCGGTATTAAACGTATGTCGCTTTTGCGAGCAGCATATTCTCTGTGAATGTGACGCTGTCGCTAGGCGCAGATTTGTGTCTGGAACAAAAGCCTTCCCTTATAGGGCGGAGAGCCACGCACAAAACATAGAACATGGTAGAGTTCCCGGTGTTTATGGCGCTTAATATTAATAATAACAGCACAAAAAAACGTTTTGGGAAATGCTGCTGAAGTTACGGTACTTGGCCAGAAATAAGTCTTGATCATTTCGGTAAGTTGAAGGATAAGGCCTACAACCGTCTATCTCCACTTTAAGGACGCTGAATACAAAGGCTTAAAAATGACAATGACAGAGCGCTTCTTTAAAAAAACGGTGACAAACGAAGATGCGAAGACGTCGTAAGAACTATTCGTGCAGGCGACAGGTATCGATCTACTTAAAGAAATTGACGTAGTCGAATTCATAGAAATATAACGATTGTATTGTAACCTATGGAGAAAAACACTCCGTTGAAAAGAACCTTCAACTCGGTAGCCATGGATGGCCAAAGAATGACGTGGCGCTTCCGAACATACTGAAAGGACCAAGTGCAGAACTTTCTTTAAAAAATATTCTAAAAAGGTATAGTAAATAGTACCCTATAACTGACTTTGAGTACTCGTAGTGAAAAGGAATTTGAATAGTTCCACGCCTCTACATTCAATGAAAGAGATCTCAATAGCCAAGCTCATCGAAATCACCGCAAGCAGCTCATGGGTCTGAGATATAGGAATGAATTCTAATATTTTATCGTACAATCCTCGGAACTGATAATATTTTTTTCTTGTTTATTTTAGGTAAACCCGCATTCACAAATTAGGAAACTTATTTTAACAAATGATCTACGTAAGTTTTTTTTTATTTTGTTTCTCAAAAACTTGTGAAAGCAATTCACTGTCCTTATGTTGCTGTACGTATGGCATTCTGTATATAAGAACGTTTCGGTTTTACAATGATTTTTATACACCAGCGTTAAGTTCTTTCTATGTAACCAGCAAAATGAGAACATCGAATTAAATGACACTAAAAAAAAAACTTAAAGAAAGTATTTGAAACGATCCGTTTTACAACGGAAGTCCATTATGATCCAGAGGGTGTGTCAAAAAATATTGAATGACATAGAAAATATTATATGAGCTATAGATCTCTCGAGGTCTTTTGAGAGGTCAAATAGACTTTTATTTTATTTAAGAGTCTCGATTTCCGTAAGCGAGAACCCGAATAATTAAAAGTGCCTACGCGACTAGGCCAGTCTAAGGGTCGATGGCTGTTACTAGCAACGTCCGAAAAAAGCTATAAGCAAATAGTGGTCGCCACCTGGCAGACAATGGCAGTCATCCAAGTGTACTTCTGCCAAGAAAAAGCTGCCTTTAAAACCGATTGCAATTCATAGACAACGAAAAACTGTAAATCCCTCCTTTGGTGTCCGAACATGAAGACTCACGCCACAAATAGCAGAAGCAGTACAGCTAAGCACTAGCGAAAATATGGGTGGCAAAAATCTATTTTTTTTACCTCGCGATATAAATAACACTGGTCTACAAATTTCAACTTTTTTTCTGCGAATAAGACGGGACCTGGTGTTTCTGAACGGATTTTTCGTGCTGAACACGAATCCGGGGTCAANGATTCGAAAACTAAAGAAATTCGAATTCTTTTTTCATTCTAATCGCTAGCATAATTGGATAGTTTATGAGCTTTTGATTGCCAATTCCGATAGAAGGAATATTTTGTTACAATCATTTTCGCATTTCGCATATTTATGCACAGATTTATGACTAGCATATTCAGGAAAAAGATATTAATTTTATGCAAAGTTTAAAACAAATTAAAAACAAAAAAAAATACGAACTACCTTTTTACAGGCATACTCGTATGCTTACACTCTCTCAAATCTATTGTTTTTCGATTTGTTTTGTACTGTTGTTGTTATGCTTTCTTCGCACACGCTCACTTGTTATGCTGTTAAGACTGACTGTGAAAAGGTTATCTTTAATTGTATGTGTAACTGATTTTGTTTTCACCACCTTACTTATTTATTTTTTTTATTGTTTTTTTTTTTTTATTTTTTATTTTGTTTGTGTAGTGGCTGTTGTAGCGTATGTTTTTCTTTGTTAAGGCAAGATTGTTTTTGCCGCTGTTTATCTATTTGAACTCGATTTGAAATCTATGCGTAGGCGCTTAAAGGTATTTCCGCGTGAATTGTGAAGCTGTGACTTAACACACACGTGTAAATGCAGACAGAAAGTAGAAATACTCGATTTTGCGGGTAAACAAGTTAGAAGAATTGATTATAGCAGAATAAATAGTTAAAGAAAGATACATACATACATAGATATGTATTTGTATACTACATCTTTTTTTTATATATTTGTACATAAGTAGGTATGTACATAGAAAAGTTACTGTAAATTGCATGTGTGAATAGGCTTTGTGCGGTCAAAGGCAGCCAGAAAAATTTAATTTATTTTAATTTATCCCAAATGTATTGGATCCCTTAAATAAAAATACATACATATTTTCCCGTAGAACGGAATGATTCGCAAATCGTAAATTTATGGCTGTTAAGCCCTATGTTATTATTGGCTTAAGACAACTGAAATAAAATAAATTAAAAATCAATGGTTTTTGATTGCAAGTCTTATAACTGAGGGTACCTAATGCTAAAAAGGTCTAAAAACTTTAGTATATAGGAATAAATAAATTTATGGCCATTTCTGTGCCAACTTTTTTCATTGCATTCCTGCAATAAAAATCAAAATTGTATAATAATCGCAGAAATGAGAAATTATGTCTTCTTATAAGTAAATGATGAGCAACCTCTTTGGTTTCAAGCATATACTATTTTTGAGCCGATTTATAGGAAATACAGATTAAGAGGGTTAATTTGAATCACGAAGAACAAATGCGAATTAAAATTTCAGCCTGACAGACGCGTAAAATTGTGCATTTAGACAGCTGATATTGATTGATTTTTGTTTTGTTGTCGTAATTCAGCGGCAATCACAATAGCAACAGTAAACATATCTACATTTTTAGTTTAGAGCTAATGCGCATTTGTATGGGGATATTTGAGGACTTTGTACATCTGTCTAGCATTTTAGACATTTTAGTGCATGTTAAGCCATTAGAAGCTGTGATTTGGCAAAATTAAACAAATCACGTACAACAAATTAATATCGCGTCATTGGTTTGCATGCAATATGGAAAGCAAACCTTTTCGAAAGTAAACATGTACATTAGAGTGGTCCAATTTTTGTATGAGGAAAAAAAGTTTCATCCTGGCAAACATGCCCCATAGTTTGTTCCTTTTGATATTTATAATATCTATACCAACTTTAAATTTTTTACTGTAACCAATGCAGGGCGCTCAACCACCTTGAAAAGTGTTGGTGATTTTTATAAAAAGCTACTGTTGCCATGACACCTGAAGTTTGTGATATTTGATGTTCTGAACAAAATAAATAATATAAAAAAAACTTTTTAATATACAACGCTTTTATAAATGGACTAAATAAAAAGTAGAAAATAATATTTCTCAGTCCCATAGAATTTGTTTTGATAACTTTTGATTTTGAAATTTTAGCAAAAGTCATTATAAACAATCTATGGAATTGAAAATGAAAAACGTGGAGCGCATGCAATACAAAGCATTCGATTTAATTGACAATAGTCAAACTACATAACGTAGACCTAAAATTTCTACAGCGAAAGTAGAACTTTGAAATCGATTTTAAGCGGTCGTTATTCATATACCCACATACATACATACATATAT
>NW_016157117.1:622030-629641 GCF_001687245.7 Rhagoletis zephyria | reverse complement strand
CTGAAGATGGCACAACGCCGAAACCGGGTTGTCTCCAACCCAAATTTGACCAGGGATGACGGAAAATCGTTCCACATTACATCACTCTCCTACCCTGTCGGAAACACCAACAACGATTTGTAATATTTTTTAGATAATTTACATTTGAAATGTTCTTAGGTTGCTTAACCAATGGTTTGATTAATATATGCACTCACTACTTCTAGAGCAAAATATGAGCATCATGAGCGTCATCCTCTAAATGTATACTTAGAAACATAAAGCTTGGTATCAGCACCTCTTTCGGCAAGATGGAAAATTTTGGAAGGTTCTCCAAAGCCTACCTCGAAAATAAATTTTTTTTTTACCACCCTAATGTACATATATCGATAAATATTTCTTGAACGATAAATATATCGAAGATAAATACCGATAAATAAGTAGGGTGATAACAATATCGATGAATATTTACTTATATATATATCGATAATAATATGGACAGATATCGATAATAAAATAACCACATGTATCAATGAAACAAGCTATAATAATATCCATAAATTAATGTAATCGATAAGACTTATCCATATCGATAACTATAGCTACGGCATTGAAAAATATCGATAACAACATCTATACATGTATCAATGAATAAACGTATGTCATTAAGCAAATTGATAACGATATCGACAAATATTTGCATATGTATGTATATCGATAAGAATATCGGAAAATATTGCTCATGACGTCAATAAATGTATCGATGAGGTCGATAAATTAATTCCATCGATAAAACTTATCTACATCGATAACTGTTTATAGCAATAACCATATCGATAATTGTTTAAAAAAAATATCGTTAGATTGAGAATTAATTTCCGTATTGATAACATTAACGAGAACAGGTATATATGTATGTATTGAAGGATTTTGGATTAGAAAAATTAAGATTATTGTTATAGATTCTTCAGACGAATGTTTCGAAACTGTTGCTCGTTTGCAGCTTTACGCCACACATTGGTCTGAAACCTAAATCTAGATGGACAAAACTATTTGCTCAAAGATGCTTTGACACAATTTGACACCACTTTGTGCCTATATGTTTTTGAGATCGCTGATTATGAATCTGAGGATAGATTTTAAAAGTGCAAAATGGCGGATCCAATATGGCGAACACAAAAATTAAGAAATCAAGGCGTTTTAATAAAAGATGGTAACGCTTTCGGGTCGCTTATTACGAATCTGAAATCAGATTTCAAAAATTCAAAATTGTGGATCAAATTTGGCGAAAAGAAAAATGAAGAAATCCGTAAACTTTTATAACACACGAGTCCCGAATCTAAGTTTTGAATTTTGAAAGGGCAATGGTCATGGAAAGCTTAAGTCTTACTAAACATTCTCCCATAAATAAATAATTTTTCGGACAAATTCGCAAAATCTAACTTTTTCCATTTTAAATTTTTTAATATACAAATTTGCAAACACTAACTTTTGTTGGCGATTTTTAAATATAATCATTGGAGATAGGATAAAATAGTTAGCACTATATCATAGTGTGTAAATCAAGCTATCAAATTGATATAGAATCGGTTAAAATATTAAATTCAAATAAAGCAACATCAACTATGCGTGCGCGTGTGTCGCTTAAAGCACTGATACAGCCATATTAAACTATTTTAGTGGTTAGATCATAGAAAACCAGGTAAACGAAATATAAGCAAACATAAAAATACACAAAAAAAAAATAGTTTCAAGAGTTTGATTTTCAGACTTTTGTCCACCTAGATTTGTGATTCAGATCACTGTGCGCCATTAGAAAGACCTTATATATATCTTTGCTATAATTTGTATTTAAATCTTTTTTTTTTAACTAACGAAAGAAAATATGCATGCATCTTATGGGCAGCTATTTAAAAACTTACACTTTGCACTCCATTGCTCTATATATTGTTCGCTAATGTAAACAATAAAACTGAGACCTGCTAATTTCCTTCTCTCAATCAATGTTGCGACAACATAATTCGCTGGCAGACTGTGAGGCTATGACACAGTTTTCTTAATCAATCAAAAAGCCACAACGCTTAAAATATTACAATATGAAAAATGTATTTTTTTTTTGTCAGTACAAATGATCATTTGAAAACTGTCCCATGCCATATGTCTATCTATCATTCAGCACTCATTTGCCATCAACGACAAAAGCAGCAGCCATCGAATTGCCTGCCGAACGACGCCAGTGTGGGTGATCCTCCATAAAGCATCTAGGTATGCACATAAATTTGTTTGTGCCTATCTGGTATCTCTTATTTTTAGGTAGCCATTTTTTTATTGCGTCAATCAAACGATTTAAGTGATTTGAGCTGTCTCCGCAGAAGATCAGTTCCCTTCACTATTTTGATTTTATTATATCAATAGAAGTTTATTTAGTTGAGGTTCGCTGTTGCTCTCAGTGTGGGATGTTGTTGCTATTTTTTCGGTGCGGTTTTAATCCCTTAGTGCATATTTTTCTGGGTACTTGCTTGAAAAGACCTTGAATTTTTTACTATATTGTTTTTTTTTTTCTACTAAGTAGCACCTTTTTCACGCCGATTGAATTCGACGAATTTTTGTTATTTAGCTGCTGAAAAAAAGCGTATCGCTTCAAATTAGCAGCTGCTAATACGATTCGAAAACCCCTTCAATCAAAGAAGACTACTCAGTACTGTGGGAAAATGGTAGCAGGGACATGTGCAGCATTAACTTAAATATATGGCATCGAAAGATATCAAGGTTATATGTTAACCAATTGTAATCCCTCTCCATTGGTAATCTTACTTTAAAAACTAAAAAAATGTACAGTAAAACCAGCTTAAGTACCTCACGAAAAATACCAGCTTGTTTAAAACCAACCATTATTCAAACATATAAACACATAAAGAAAAACTAAAAAAAATAAAGCAATGTTATGTTATGACTTCGCCACGCGCTGAATGTGTACGTAAGTATGTATATACACGCATTTGGAGAAAAAAGTTGGCAACCCTATTAAAAAAAGCCCTATTGATTACTTAATTGCCAAGCACTTTCATTTGAATTCTAATGTTTTTAATGCAAAGAACGTACCTTATAATTTTTTAGACAGGCGGCAACACTATTAATAAAAAAACAATCTTACTGCACATCTGGAGGCCAAGTCTTTTCATTTGACAACTCACTTTTTAGTCCAACGAACAGCCCACATCTTATAATTTTCGCATAGGCGGCAACCCTTTTCGAAAAAATAAAACCATATTGCACATCAGAAGACCCCATTTTTTTTGCCTGAATAAACTGTGCAAATCTGATGGCATAACAAAAAATGTCTTCACGTATTATATCGCCACTTTTATACCAGAAGCATGAACGTGCAAATTTATCAGTTTTGAGTTATTAGATTGATGTAATGTGGAACGATTTTCCGTCATCCTTTGTTAAATTTGGTTTGGATACAAACCAAATTTGACAAGGGATGACGGAAAATCGTTCCACATTACATCACACTCCTACCCTGTCGGAAACACCAACAACGAAAATGAGAATTATTAGATTGACTTGATTAACCTTTGGATGTTCTATATTATACCAATTTAATTAAAATTGCATAAATGTAGAGTTAATTCTCGTAAAAAAAAATCTTTCAAGCGTGATTTCCAAAATTTTCATTCTTACACATTCATGTTTCTGGCATAAGGGCTACGATATGCAAGGTAGTTATTTTTAAATAGGTGGCAACACCGCGAAAAAAAACGGAAACCATATCCTTTCACTTGGTACCTAATTTTTTAGTCCAATGACCGGTGAAAATCATATTACTTTCAGCAAGGTGGCAACCCTATTCAAAAAGATAATAAATTATTCATCATCTAGATGGCAAGCCTTTTCATTTCACATCTCACTTTTTCTATTTCAACGAGCAGATCTTATAATTTTTTAGAGAGGTGGCAATTCTATAGAAATTCTATGTACTAAAGATAATATCCCTATCGATACAGATTATATTAAATAAAATCTCGTCCAAATCTGTTTAGTAATTCTCGCGATTAATAATAATAACAGATTGGCGCTTACTTAACCCTGAACCCTGGTAGCGAGCATTGCCAACCACTACACCACAGCGGCCACACATGAGAGATTCGCGTGGTCAAAATATGTCGATTTTGCTTTATGTTATGTTAGGATAAAATAGCAATTTTTAAATAGGTGGCAACCCTACTAAAAAAAGTCGTTGTACATACGATGGCCGTGCCCTTTCATTTAATATCTCATTTTGTTATCCAACGAACAGTAAAGATCGTATAATTTTTAAACAGGCGACAACCCTACTCAAAAAAATAATAGGTACATTGTTGCACATCTAGAGGCTAAGTCTTTTCGTTCGACAGTGATGGTACAGATCTGATACCTTCGCTTATTAAGAATGAATATAGTAGCTTTCTTATTAGGTGGCAGCCCTACTCGAAAAAAATAGAACATTTATGCTTATGTCGAGGATAATCCCTCTTATTTGACACCTCATTTTTTGTAATCCAACGAATTGCGCGGATCTTATAATTTTTTAGACAGGTGGCAATCCTATAGAAAGTCTAAATACCAAAGATCACGCTCCTGTCTATACAGAATATATTAGAGAAAGTTTCGTCAAAATCCGTTCAGTACTTTTCGAGATTAGTTACCGCGTACAAAGAATCTCGACTTTCCTTTATGCTATGCATCCGTGTTGGGTCATATTCAAAATGGTATTGTTTGCAAATTATGTTTATTTATTTTTAAGTTTTTTTAATTAAAATACAGTTCATTCCCTAACAAATACCATATAAACCTAAGGTTAAAATTTTGTAGAAAAAATTCATAAAATTTTTGAACATTTTTCTAAGAAGTGTTAAGTTTTTTTTTTTTAATTTACAGTTTTATAGCCAAAAAATTTAAAAGCGCACTTAAAAGGGGAAAATTATAAGTAAAACTGTAAATGGTGTCCGAAAAATTTAGGTACTTAGACGGGTTGGGTAAATAAGCGGGGAGGTACTTAAGAGAGGAATTTTCTTCAGATTACATTAAAAAACGATGCCCAAAAATGTGGTTACTTAAGCGATTAGGTACTTAAGCGGGGGTACATAAGCGGGTTTCACTGTATTTGATACGACTTCTTAGGAATCTTTCATTCAGCTCTCCCCATTTAATTATTTTATAGATTCAGCACAAACAAATTTATCAAAAATAGCTTTAACATTTGCCGCACTAAAATTAGTGTTGGCTTGTGTAATAAATAAATACTAGCGCTGCACAGTGGACTGTACCCATATAAGCCGTGGCCAAAAGTAGTAACCTTACTACAAATTCGAATATGCGCTATTATGCGCACTTAGGAATGAAGAAATGTGGAAAATAGTAAAAGTTGACAGGCTGCCACGCCCACAGCTCTTGTGGGAAGAAATGGTAAATGTTATCCGATTTTGATAAAATTCAGAGTATATGCTGGTTTTAACCAGACAAGCATAAATTTGACGGCCATCTCGTAAAAAATTTTCTTTTTGGCTCCAAGTACTAAATTTTATGAATGGGGAAAATCGACAGACACACTTATTTTATTTCTAAAGAAGTTCCTATTTCTTCCTTTTAAAATTACAAAATGAGGACATATACAATACCAGCATACTAAATTATGTGCATGATATGTATTTGCACTGAGACTTTCAATTCTACCGACATTTTATACAACAATAGCTGAGCTAAGACAAGCAGAATTTTTGCCATCGAAACGGGATCTCGTCCAGAAAGTGTCCACTTTTGGCTGAATGCTGAAGGTGATTAATCGACTCGCGAGTTATTAATATCTACACCTTCTTCCATTTCCATTTTATATTGCATATTCATTATTTTATGTACGTATTAGAGTCCTTAAAAGGAAGAATAGAAGCTGAACTTACAGTTCCTCGCAGCTGTTATGTAAAAATTTGAGGTTAGCATGTGCGGTGTTCGTTTGGAGACCATTTCATGCAGTCTATGTTAATAGATTAGAGTCTGCTCAAAGAGCTTTTGTGCGCTTTGCTTTGCGCTCGATAAATTTTGTAGATTCCATTCCGTCATATCGCTCACGTTGCTTACTAATAAACCTCATGTCCTTACAGCAGTGATGTGCAGAGAGAGAGAGCTTTTACTCTATACGCGCCTATACAAAATGTATGGATAGTTTAAAAGAGCTTTGCCCGCGGGCAAGGCGGTGCCCATCAGTGCCTTGGAGTCTAGACGTGTTTTGTTGTCGATGTGTTTTGCCTTTGATATTTGTGCGGGATCAATGGATTGTCCGTAATGAATTGTTTTTTTTTTTTGTGGGTTTTGCTAAAACTGTTTATGGGATGAATGCTCCTTTTAGGAGGACGCTAGCTCAATTTAATGCATTTTCTTCTTCCTTAGACTTTGATTTTTTATATTCTAAGTCTACTTTGAAGAATTTACTCGTGAGGCTTTTGTCATAAGGCCTTATGACAAAAGCCTCACGAGTAAATTCTATAGTTATGTATCTATCATATAGTCTGTAAGCATCGAGATTGTTGTTGCTTAATAAATAAATAAAAAATATGTCTATCCTTCAAACACATTTTTTGTGACAAAATTTTTGTTTAAAGGGGGGATAAATTTTAAAACCGACTTAAAAAATGAGCCTTAATCTTTTGATTTCTTTTTTTTTCTATTAAAAAAAAAATAATGTTATCAAATAAATAAAAACTTTACAGCATATTTTTTCCGATTGTCATTGTATTCGAACGATGTAGCACTTTTTAATTCAAAAGCGATTGTTCACTTACGTGCTTTTGTTGGACTCGATCAAAATCGCTTAGGCGGTTACAGTGCCGATCAAGAAGGTTGTTCACTTACGTAAATATGTTGTTAGTAGGCAATCAAATATTTATATACACAATTTTATGATTACATAAATTTGTTGGCCCTTATAAATCTACATACATTCGTATGGATAAATAACTACATATCGATCAAGGTTGATATGGCAATAAAATATGTAGCACTTCCTTTCTGCTAGAAGGTGCTTTACATCAAATCTAAATCGTTTACATTACATGAATGGTTAAGAAGCCTCCGCATATTTGTAAACGTATTGTTGTCGGTATATATGGATGTATACTCGTATAAGAGATTTTTAAACATATTACTAATAAAAAATGTGTTATCATTTAAAGCTTGTACTCGTACATGAATAATAATAGTCTATTAATTCGCTTATGTGCGAGATCAGGCATTCTACTTTTAATACTAAATTTCGTTAAGAGTTGATGCGTACAAGAAACCAATTTAAAATATAAAATTTTTGTAAACTAGCATATGAATATGGTTTGTAGAAAATAAACATTAATATACATGTGTGTTGGTGTTGGTTGATTTTTCCGACAGGGTGGTAAGATGATTTATTTTGGAACGAATTTCCGTCATCCCTTGTCAAGTTTGGTTTGCAGACAAACCGGTTTCGGCGTTGTGCCATCTTCAGTGTCATTTTTCGTTCTGTCTGGTTCGAGATTTGTCCCTAATTTATGTTCATTTATCTTAGGTAATGTGATTTTCGTCGATGATTAATTACTAGATATGCCATGGTGCCCATTTTTT
>NW_016157117.1:549563-620837 GCF_001687245.7 Rhagoletis zephyria | reverse complement strand
AAAACCTTCGACGGCAAAATAATAAACGAACAAACAAATACCGCATCGGATGTTATATTCGAACCCTTAAAATTGATTTACGAAAAAAAGAAAAATGACAACAAAACAACAGGCATGGACACTCCGAACACACCAAAAAGCACCACCAGGGCAAAAATCACTGACTTTTACCTACCTGCAGGCAAAAACCATACAGCGACAACATAATGCATGTTAATATCGAAACAGCGAAGATGAACCTATTACCTGCTTCAAAAAAATGGGCACCATGGCATATCTAGTAATTAATCATCGACGAAAATCACATTACCTAAGATAAATGAACATAAATTAGGGACAAATCTCGAACCAGACAGAACGAAAAATTACACTGAAGATGGCACAACGCCGAAACCGGTTTGTCTGCAAACCAAACTTGACAAGGGATGACGGAAATTCGTTCCAAAATAAATCATTAATATACATATTAAAAGCAATGCCTTGATGCCCCTATGTATTTTATAAGGGAACTTTTAATAGCAAATATTATTTTTTGATAATATTTTCTTTTCAAATTGAAAAAGGTAAAATGTTTCAGAGGCGTCCTAATCTAGTAAAACTTAAAAATTTCACAACCAAGACCCAACATGTTTTGATTAGTGCATTAGCCTTTTATAAAAATTCAATTTAAAATATGTTCATATTTAGCTTTCGAAATTTATGGCTACCCCAAAACAAATTTTTTTTTATTTCTTTTCTTTTTGTTAACACAAATAGAGTATGTATACTAGTGAATCAAAATTTTACATTCAAATTGAGTGTGCAAACTTACAAAAAATATAAACACATACGCAGCTCATAAAATATCAAATTATCCAAATAAGCATTTTATAATCGTTTTAATTAAAGCAAATTGAGAATGCGAGAGTAGCATTTTAATTTGTCGCCCACAAGCTGATCATTAAGTGGTTTGTATATGACTCTTAATAAACAAATATGATTTGAAGCGCCACACAGACGTCGTAGTAGAGGTATGGTATGCAAAAATTAATACAAGTGTATATACCCAGCCGTAACTCGAGCTAAATGCAAACTTGTTTCAACTCTTGAACTAGTTTGAGATTAGCTTTCAACAAATACCATCAACTGTCTGCTTCAGAGGATTTCCTTTGAATCAGATTTTATAGTAGGCTTTTTCCAATAATCAGTTGTACCTTTGCTAGTACATAGTTTTTTTTTTTTTTTAAGAGAAAAATTGACAGTTAGGACTTTTTCGATACCGAAAAATATTAAAATAAACGTAAAATATAGAAATCTAAAATAAGAAATAGATACATTTAAGGTCCTTCTGTCTCGCTAAACATCCGGTATTTCTATTGGATATATTGAATTTTTGATCAGCTGGAAACACACAAGATTTTCTTGGCAAGTTTGGCCATTGTATTTCAGACCTAGAGAAGAGATGAAAAGTATACCACCAGCGTGGGACGTGGATGATACCTGTGGTGACCATATGTGGTCTCCGTAAGTTGTGGCTGCAAACAGTCCCACCAGGGCTCATAAACCTTTATTTCATCCATGGTTTTCATGAACCGTAGATTAGATTAGATTTAGGAGAGCAGGCCACTTAATCACCGTGATAGAGAACGATGTATTTTAACCAGGGACCGAACATAACAGTTATTGATGAAAACTGTCATGGAAAAATTCACTATGAAGGGAATGTTCTACAACTAAGTGAAGCGTACCAATCGATCTCGTTTTGCACCGAGACTCAAATTTGAAAATAAATTTTTATTTGCAATTTTTATTCAAAGTTTAAAAAAATAACAATTATATTTGATTTTTATATTATAAATCCAAAATAACAATTATTTTTGATTTTTATATTATATGGCTTAGATAACAGTTATTGAAGAGTTTTATTTATAAAAGTCATCAATAAAAATCAGTCAGTGACTTTTACTTTTAAAAGTCATTAATATAAATCAGTCACCGACTTTAATTTTTTAAATCAATCGTATAAAAGTCATTAACATTTTTCGCAGTTAAGAAGGTCTTGGAAAACAAAAGTTTACCACGACTTATTCAAATGACTTTTATAAGTATAAATGAAAGTATTCGATAACTGTTATTTAAGACATATAATTTAAAAATCAAAAATAACTGTTATTTGCAGATTATTTAAATAAAAATCAAAAATAATTGTTATTTTCGATTTATAAAATAAAAGTCAGAAATAACGGTTATTTAAAGAGTAATTAAATTAAAGTCAAAAAATAATGTTAAAGAGTGATTTTTGTAATAAAAATTGTAACTGTTACGGTCCCTGATTTTAACTAACCTATTTCATTAACAAACCTCGCGAGTTCCCTCGACTGAATGCCATTTATGTCATGTGCTTCTAGATATGGTAAGTCTAGGAAGCGAAATCTGATTCAGGTAAAAGCTTTGCAGTGGTACTCTACAATGGTCAGTATGAAGGCCCTTCACAATTCTTACATCGTGCCTGATAAGATGAAAGAGGGCTTTATTTCTCCTTGCTGATACTTAGCCTGTCTATTACCTTCCGTATTCGTCCAGTAAAGTACCTACTAATTCGGTCGCTTCAAAGGCTCGTGCTTCGCGAATTTATCAGGCAGTCTTCGACTCTGAATTCCTCGTCAGCTAAGTTCAGGCTTATTCCATTAAGCAGTAGAATTCATCCTCAAAAAATGTTACCAGATTCAAAATTTAACTGTAAATTACATTTTTTTAGACAAGCTAGCACTTGTTTAAATAACCTTCTAGTATAAATTACAGTTTTTTCGAAATTTCAGATTTGAACGAATAAATTAAAATTTCTCTTTAGGTGTTTTTGTAAGTAAAATTTTAAGATAGAAGGGCACAAGAAAGGAGCAACGTTTCCTGACTTGAAACAAATGTTTTCAGCTGTCCTTTGCATTCCGGTCGCCACAGCAAATGCGGAAAAAATATTTGCCCAACAAAAATTAAAAAGAAGCAATTTACGAAAAAAAATGAAACTGAATTTCATTAAAAAAAAATTTATTAAAATTTGACATTTTATAAAGTCTATTTTTGTTAAATTAAGTATAATTTAGGAGCTTTATTTATTTATTTATTTATGTTTAATAACATTATTAAATCGTTTTTTTAACTCTTCTTATTTGAAGGTTGCAGTTGTTTGTTCGAAAATACAGTTTTTTTTCGGAAACTTACAGTTTGTAGAAAAAAAAATCTGGCAACATTGGCCTCAAATTACATTCGGCCACAATCTTTGAAGGAGTTTTAGCGGTTTCCGAGTTCCCATTGAAAAGCCATTATCATTGTATCTTAAGCAGAAAAGCATCTGAAGTAAACCTCCAGATACTAGCCGGTTCCAGTTGCATTTTCAGTCCCAGAGCAGTCAATATAAGAAGAACGCTTTTATCGTGGTCCCCAAGTGAGTATCTTCTGTCTGTTTAGCATAGTAACTATGGTATTGGCCATAGTTCTACGCCTTCATACTACAACAGAGAACGTGACCTGTCTGACCAAAGCAGTGTGTACCCGATGTACCACAGCTGGTCTCAGACCCGGAGTTTTACTCCAGATTCTCTGACATTGTCAAATTTTATGGTATACATATGTACATACTACTTATTTATGCACCAAATGATCGAACAAGTGCTAGCTGAGTTGTTTAATCGAAATTAAGGCGGCTTTGAACTTTGAAGATCGTCAACGGATATCTATACATATTTATGCATGCATACTTATTCATACTCATATGTTTGCACTTGAATAAATTAGCATGTAATTTCCTTTGAGGCTCACAAATTCACAAAAGACACATTACACTTGTTTAAAATTTGCATTCACATGTAAATATCTAATTATAGTGGACACTTTTCGGTTTTAAGTTTGTCAAATCGTATATTAGATTAAAAAAAGCAATTGCTGACATTTCAAAGCATAACTCCATTAGATTGATGTTGATGATTTGAATGGATATCAGGTGTTATACACATAATACAATTAACAATGCAATCTTTAGCGAGCTCTCAAAACTGAACAAATCCCAATTTTCTTTACCCGTTTGTTTTCTAACTGGTCATTGATTGATCGGAATCCATGTACTATAGCTCAAAATCAACTCATTCCGCTTCTGTAGCAGCTGCATGGGGGGATTATGGGGTGGCTGTCAAGGTTTTGCGCGCTTAAGCTTTATGCATCTTGGTTCTTACTTATTTTTCAGATTGGATGTGCTTTCGGGCGTAGAGATTAGCAGCTTGCAGAGCTTTGTTGCTTCTCATCTGATTGCATTGAAATTCTGTTGAGTTATTGCCAGGATAACCAAAATTTTAATGTACACTTAAAACATTTTTTCGAAAATGTCCGAATAAAACGCTATAAGTCACGAAAAATACCGAAATATTTAGAAAATGTTGAGAAAATTCTCAAAAAAAAAATCTAGAAAATTTTAAGTCTTTAATTAACGAGTACATTTAATCGAAAAAAAAATTTAAAGTGTATGTACTTCGATGTATTATGGCCGAAAAATTCAAAAAGGTTTGAATACAAGTAAATTTTCCGAATTATGAAATTAAATACAATCAAAATATTAAAGACCATTTAGTAAGCATTATTTACAAAAATTAAAATAAAATGTAGCTTTTTCTAAGTTTTTACTAGGCACCTTTACACCTGCTGCTGTCCCTAATGAATTTCAGAATAATTTTACACCTGGTTTTTGTTGAACTTATCCGAATTATAAATCAATTACTATGGAGAAACCAGTTGGATCATATGAAAAATATCGAACTCTAGTGAAAGCTTCTACTGCGAGCTTACGAGCGCATTTGCAAATGCATTGCGGAAAGAGACAACGACTCTGACAATGGTTCAAGTTTTTCCAGTGATTTTGATACTCAAGCGAAAAGTAGACAAGGCAGGGATTATAAATTAGAAATGGATTGGAGAATCAAAGTTGCGAAAAATTTCCATATTTGTTTAAACTTCCCAGAAGAGATACCCCCTCTTCAAAATTGGTTCATTTAAAAAAATCCATTTTAATGCTGAAAATTCGATAAGAATGAGTGCCGTTTTTTTTAAGTCCAACATGGCGAAAAACTTTTCAAAAATCTATTCAATTCGCTGGAAACTTGTTTTTTGGAGTCAATGATTATGAGTCCTTTAAAATTCAAAATGGAAATTTTTGTTTTTAATTTATTGAACTCGCCTTCAGGATCCGGCATTTTGAGTGAAAAACAATTAGTTATCAAATTAGTAAGCACTGGTCCCAAAAACCCCGAGTAACAAATTTTAAGTAAATCCAATAATTTTTCAAAACTTTGTCCGCCATACTGGATCTGGGGTATTGGGTTTCCAAAAAATGTCACTCATCATTTTAAAGTTAATATTTTAACGAATTTTCAAAAACATAAGCGATTTTTTAACTGAGTAACAAATTTCAAGTGAATTCAATTATTTTCGAAAACTTTATCCGCCATATTGGATTAAAAGTTACCATTTTTCCCGAATTTTCAAGAATTAATTATTAAGCTAATATATTTACCGATTTTTCAAGTATATAACCGATTTTTTAAATTGAATAAATTTTGAGGCGAGGATAAATGAATGTTCATAAATTTATGCCCCATTGTGGATCCGCCATTTAAAATTCTAGAAAATTTATTATCGTATTGGCAATCAACGGCCCTAAAAACATCCGAGTAACAAATTTCAAGTGAATCCAATCATTTTGCAAAACTTGGTCCGTCATATTGGATTTCCAAAAAAACGCCACTCATCATTTAAAAGTAAATATTTTTATCGAATTTTCAACATTGTAACCGATTTTGTTTTTAACGCATCCAATTTTGGAGCTTCATTTCACATTTAAGAGAGTACCCGTCGATTTTAGATACATATTTCGATAAAAACATTTTAACTACGCCAACATTGCTTAAAATTTCTAGAAAATAGGCAGCTATTAAATTTGTGAGTAAGATCCGTTACTTTTAATACGCCCTGAATTTTATCTGTTTTTTCTTTTATTTTATTATATTTTCTTTTTTCATTTTACATTTTTATTCATTTTACATTTCTATAAATTTTATCACACATGCTTCCTCACCCTTTTTAAATTTGACAGAGTAAGTTCCGATGATCCAATTTATTTGCGTAAAAAATTTGGCGTCTTCACTTTAGTCAAATCCTTCCAGCTTCCAATTTTGTATACCTTAGCTAATATTCAAGGCTTGCGCCAACACTCTTCCTTTCGGAAATCAAATCAAGCAACACTCAGACGCGATTATTTACACGCAATTCTCACTTCGGCACATTTGTTTATAATGAATGGTCCTTCACCTTGAACGTAAGCTCGTAAAGAGCAACCAATAATTCACTTTTGTAGACGATATTTAAAACACGTGATCGCGTTGCTAAGAACGCTACTAATAAGAATTATTTCGGTTCGAATTGGTAAGCAAACTGACAAACCACAACGGTCAACGTTTCAACGAAGACTAGCCAAGCTAAAGATCGCTAACAGGCAATAGCATTCTTCTAAGCTTCGTAGCGCACGATCAATAACACCAACAGCAGCAGCCAACCAAGTAACCGCAAAGAGAACTTAGCCAGGCTAATAATTTCGCTCTTGACTAACTACAATATATATAAACAGATGTATGTATGTATGTTCGGATGTACGTATGTATGTATGTAGTAAAAAGCCTACACACAGGTACCTGATGTGTGCATCATAGTGTGTAATTTAAATCGAGCTAAACGTGTCACTGCTCCATTGATGTTGCTGTGAGTAGCGTGTGAGCAACACGATCACCTCAGGAGTAGCAGCAGCAGCAGCAGCAACACAAAACCAGCAGAAAGTGAGTTGCCAGTAATACTACGCCCACGTCGAAACATTGCTTACGACTTTGTTACATATTTAGTGAGTGAATTCGTATGTGCTGGTTGCAGGGATTTTATGTGCTTGTATGTATGTCGGCAGTAGTGTTTTTCCAGTGCCACTATACACCTCAGATATGTTGCAGAATACAAACTAAAATTCAAGTACACTGAACCAAAAGCACATTGGTTATTTTAACCAAGTTATGGTTTGATTTTTCTTTTCATGGTTAATACGCCGATTGTAAGCAATGTGATTCAAGTTGAACATTTGATAACAAATTCGTATGTATGGCAGTGGCTGAACGTGCAGAGGTGCTTGCTTTTATTTGTTGGCTTCCAGCAGTACGAACGCCGTCAGAGGGTTACATAATTTTTATTTATTTTTCTGTTTTTGGTTTTTCTTAATTACGAAAAAGCCTCTGTGAATTGCATAGCCAAATCAAACGACGAAGAAAATTGATACAAGTTGAACATTTGAAGTCAGATGTATGTATGTATAAAGCGGCTGTAGCTGAGTGTGCAGAGATGTTTGCTTTTGTTCAAATCTCGTCAGAGGCAACTTGTTAAAATTATAATAAAAAATTTTGTTTTGTATCTCCGAGTTATGAAAGAGCACCTGTGAAGGGCAGAACGTATTCAAACGAAAAAATCGACAACCAAAAGTTTGGTTAATGTAAACAAAAGTGTGGTGTGTGGTTATTATTACCAGAGCATTGTTGAAAATCTCAACCAAGACATTGTTAATATTAACCAAAAATCAAGTTTGAATTTGGTAATATTAACCAATTTTTTGGTGTATTTTTTCTCAGTGTAAGATTAATTCGCTTTCAGTTAGATTGATGATTGCCTGGAGGAATGATGAACTAGCAATATTACATCATGCCCTCCTATCAAATCTAATTTCTAAAACAAATTCCTTATTCGTTGATAGTAGCATTTAACGGTAGCTACTTGCCAACAAGCAAGTTTTTTCAAGACTTTGGCTGGTTAATGTAAAAGTTAAGACACATATTTCTTTTTTTTTTAGGAAATAAAGCCCATGGGCGTTGTTTCCGCGGGCGTTTTTGCACTGAACCCTTCTCAACGCTCTAAAAAGACTGAAATATAAACGCGTTTGGGGAAAAGGCACCCACACCAATATGTGGGGTACTAAGCGCATATCCCCCACGAGATAGTTGAGAATAGTAATATTGTGGCGTAAATACATATAGCGGAGCCCGAAGCCAGTGGCAATATTGTCTGAACGTATAAGCTGGTGTAAGTTTCTACTATCGTGGGACAGTCCTTCTTAATTACTTTTTTTTAAATAATTTCGCCTATACTCTGTAAAAGATTGAAGCCCTCCATGCACCGACTTCTTGGGCTCTATCAGTTTTGCTCCAGACCTGACAAATCCAACCAGATTTTTACTCACATGAAGTCATGTGGTACAGCAGCAGCCTCTAAAATAGAGGTCCGTCCAGAGTTGAAGTAAATTTGTACTGTCAGGAAGCTTCCGTTAACTTAAAGTTTAGGCTTCCGGATTTTTGACGCGCATTTGAAGCAGTTGCGGCTGCTATAAAGGAGACTGTGAAATGGCTACGTAATACAGTTTAAAAGGCTTCATACCAACTCTGATAGCCAAGCGGAAATCAGGTAATCTCTAGCATAGCTTATGGTACGATCACAACTGGTAGCCTAAGATCACTTCCATGCCGACTAGGGTTCCAGGGCACAGTGACATAGTAGTAAACTGCGCGGCTGCTGAATTGGCTTCGCGGGGCACCCTCGAGGCTACATCTCCTGACGGGGGAGTATATAGCAGTTCGTGTAGCCACCTCCAGACCACTCTTTAATAGATGAACCTTTAGTCGATTCAACGAGAGTTGGGCGAAAAACCCGACAAATTTTCAAAGTCCTCCTAGGCTGTCGTCGACCGGCTGAGTGCAAACTCTCGGCCATAATAGAAGTCCTAATTGGACAATGCTTTCTCAAGCCTAAGATTCGAACATTTAAACGCTAACAACTTCATTTCCTGCAGTTTGTGTGCTAGAAAAATGTCTATTAAGTTGTAATACAATGGACCAAACATAAAATGTCTAAGTGAGTTTTTATAGGATGGTCCCTAGCTACCAGTATAAATAAAATCGAAAAAAGTCAGCGTGGTCCTTCCATTATGTTCATGGGCGGTTTTTCCTTCTCTGTCTTACCATCGTCGCCGAGTCGAAGGTTGTATTTTTATGCCCTAAACTATGTCCATGTCGTTTAAAAGCTCGTACGGTTCGTTAGTCCATTTCCTTCGGTACCCGTCGCCACACGAACAGGGCCATAGGATAGTAGCCTAGAATAGCTCTCTGAATAGACCTCAAAGCCCTCTCATCTTTGTTCAACATCTTCCATGTTTCTGCGCTATTTAAAAGAACGGGCATGGTTAGAGATTTGTAGAGCGTAATTTTTGTTTGTCGTGAATGGCTCTGTTTTTCAGTTGCCTACCGAGCCCAAAGTAGCACCTGTTGGCGAGAGTTATTCTTCACTGGACCTCTGGGCTGACAAGTAACCTAGGTAGAGAAAGTGCTACACAACTTCAATGGCAAAAGGCGAGCACCTTTTTTGTGTTGCCAGGAGGCACTTTGTCTTCTCCTCGTTCTCCACTAGACCTACCTCGTTCGTTTCTTTTTCTGAACTGGAAAATGCTGTGCGGACGCCAGTGGCTATCAAGGCCAAAACACAATAGCGCAGTGGCAGTGGCAGTGACAGTTTTTAAAATCAGCTGTTACTGCTAATATTGGCAGTCAATGCCGCAGCAAACACAATACGGCGTTGTCAGTGACTGCTTTTTTTGACATTCCCTTTTGTTTGTTTACATTTTTGTTGTTGCCTTTTAGGCTTCAGTGACATCAACAGATGTTGGCTGCGTTTCATTTATGTCAAATTCAGCATGCGAAGTTTGCTGCGATGAAGGCAGTGGCAGTGAATTTAGAATTTGGGCTTCAGGCCGACGTTGTCTATATCATTTTCATACGTCAGCAGCCCCCATTTTCATATTATTATTTTTTTTTTTCTTGTTTAAAATTAAATAGATTCTCCAAAACTAACATCGTTATCAGTTTCCATGCTGACACGTAAGTAAACAAGTAAACAAATCAAGTTTATAAATCCAAATATGTATGCGCTAACAACACCTTTACATGATTGTTAACATATTCCAGTTTTAGACGATGCCTCAGGATGCTATCAAAGCTATCAAAGACGAAACTATGCATTGGATTTCAATTCGATTAGAAATAACTTAATTACATTTCTCGATTTTTTTTCGTATTTTATTATGAATAAATTAAATTAAGTTCAAGCTTAAACTAAACCTCTCCAGCAAACAGCTACTACAATACAGGCATGCATACGTACATACATACAAATGTATGTATGTACTTCTTAACACTACATACTTAATTAGCATAACTCAGTAGGCATCTTCAGCAGCATATCCAATAACAGTGAATATCTGTATTTACATAATTTCCTTAACCCGCAACTAGCATGCAAACAATATAATTAAGTTTGAGCAAAAGTATAATTAGCGGTCATATAAAAGAGACCCTATGCATACATGGCTGCCCAATCGAATGGACGACGGCACTTCGATTAAACATTTCTTATTTACATACATACATTGAAGGTACAAAATAACTTAATTACACACAAATGTGCGAGTAAAATTTTCCCCTTTTTCTTTGGTTATTAGCAAACTCAGTTTTTCAGTCATAAGAGTACATATCACGTGCTCAGGTTACTTGTTGCGTCTTGGTAGTATTCGCTAGATCAATGGGGTCACTGAAAATAAAATTGAAAAGGAGGATAAAGAAAGTTTTAAGTTTAATAAAATTTTTATAAAAAAAAAAAGTTGTGTGTGGATCCACTGTGTGACTGAAGTCAAAATTCTTCTTCTATTACGTTGCATTGAAAAATTATCTTAAACTTTATTTTAATGTACCTAAATGTCAATCTCAATTTCAATTTATATCTCAATCTTAATCTTAATCCTAATTCTAGTCCTAAACTTAACCTTAACCTTTATCCTAAAATTAATCTTAATTTTAATTTTAATTTTAATTTTAACCTTAATCTTAATCATATCTTTTATATGGCTCTTGATCTTAATTTCAATCTCAATTTTAATCTTAATCTCGATCTCAATCTTAATCCTAATCATAATTTTAATCTTAATCTTAATATTTTTCTTGCTTTTAATCTTAATTTCAATCCTAATTTCAATCTTGATCTTAATTCCAATCTAAAACTTAATCTCAATTCCAGTCTTAATTTTAATTTTAACCTAAACCTTAATATTAATCATAATCTTAATCTTAATCCTAATTTTGATCTTGATCTTGATCTTGATCTTAATTTCAATATCAATCTTAATCTAAATATCAATCTTAATCTCAATCTCAATCTTAATCTTAATCCTAACCTTAATCTTAATCATAATCTTAATGTTTATCTTAATCTTGATCTTGATCTTAATCTTAACCTAAGTCTTAATCATAATCTTAATCTGTATTCTAATCTCAATCTTAATCTTTACCTTAATCGTAATTTTAATCTTAACCTCAATCTTTATCTCAATCGCGCCCAGCCACGTCGACATCTTTATCTCAATCTTAATCTAAATCTGAATCTTAATCTTAACCTTAATCTTTATCACAATTTTAATATTAATCTTAATCTTATTCTTGCTTTTAATCCTAACTTTGATCTTGATCTTAATTTCAATCTCAAACTTAAACTTAACCTTAGTGTTAATCTCAATATTAACCTTAATCTTAATCATGATCTTAATCTTAATCCTAATTTTTATATTTATCTTGGTCTTAACTTCAATCTCAATCTCAATCTTAATTTTAATCATCACCTTAACCTTAATCTTAATCATATTCTTAATGTTAATATTAATCTTGATCTTAATCTTAACAAAGAAGAAAATTGTCACTTCAAAAAAGTCGAGTTTTAACCAACCTTATGCAAATCTTGGGCGGCTTTTCAGTTTCCATATCTTCTGTTATTTTCGATATGGTGAATATGTCATTGGAGATATTCGTGCTTTGTGTGGCATTGCTTGTATCACCAGAGCTGCCATTGATTACTGCCGGTATTGTTACAATGGTGCGGCTACTACCGTTACGTTCTTTCATGGCCATTCGGCCACCACTGGAGAGTGAAGTGTGACGATTATTAACGGACTATAAGTATAAAAATTTGTCTTTAATCTGGTACTCACATTTTCATTTCAGAAATCCCACTCACCGTATTATTATTCGTTTTGCCACGTATATTGAATACCCCATAGACCAATGGATTCATACACGAATTCGTGCAAGCGAATATGAAAAGTATTTTACGCAACAAAGGATTTACATTATAAGCCGAATGTTTATCAATCCAAAACCACATACAGATGATATAGTATGGGGTCCAACAAATTACGAAAACAATCACAATTGTAATAGTCATTTTGAGTGTACGCTTCTTGGCGCGTCCCAAAACATCATCATTTGAGCGTCGGAATCGGGCAAAACCTACGAACAAAAAAGTTTCGAAATTAATTTATAAATATGTATTTCACATCTATTTAGTTATCAAATGCTTTATGCTAACCATTTTTGTCATCACCCTTAACCATGCGCTTACTCTTGCTATAGATCTCCAAGTAGATCCTGCCATAACAATATATGAAAGTTATCAGCGGAAAGGTATACATGGCGCACATAGTTGAGATCTGATAGATCATTTTCTGTAGTTCGGTGGGAAAGGAATGAAATGTGACGCACTGGTAGTAACCTGTCACTTTGGGATGCTGTTCCAAATGGAATACGAATGCCTGTAAAATAGAATGAAAATCAAATTTGTCAAAATGTAGTTTTAAGTAAAACAAAAAGTTAAATAATAAAATAAACAATGCACTGAAGATGGCACGAATCCTGAATTCTCCATCTCGGAAGCTTTAAAATACCTTATATATTTTTCGTGCTCTTAATCTTAATCTTAATTGCACGTCACCAAAATGTCATTTTATTAAGAAGCAGAAAATAATTTGCATCAAATAATAAAATTCTTACAATTATATATAGATATAATTAGATATAAAAAATTAAATCTCAAAATAACCGTTATAATATGATAAAAAAATTAAAATCAAAATTGTATCGATAAAATACAAATCCGAAAATAACAGTAAATTTAACCGTTTATCGGAAAAATAGAAGTCCCATTTTAACTGCTAATTTATGATTTTTATTTTAAAAATCTTCACTGTTACCGTGGAGACTCCTCAGATTCGGACACGCAAAAGTACTTGAAACTCTACCGCATAATCTACGACAGTTAGATTATACCACTCCTCTACTCTGTTTAGACAACAAAATCTCCACAAGAATCCCAGAACGGAAGGAATGGGAAGGGACCACAGGGTATACGGCCATATATACAGATGGCTTCAAGCTTAAAAAAAGAGTCGGTAGCGGGATTTACTCTAATGAACTCTTGCAGCGTCTTTTAGGCAGAGCTAAATGCCATGATGGAGGCGGCTCGGTGGTTCATAACCTCCGCCCCTCCAGAACGGGCTATCGCTATCCAGGCTGCTATCAAATCTCTCAAACCTAACAGAACAACGTCCAAAGTAGCCAAAGACGGCAGGAAAATTCTCAACCTGCTGACATCAAAAACCTCCTTAACTGTTGTATGGGCCCTGGACATAGGGACATTCCTGGCCACCGCCTAGCCAACGAGCTGGCAAGGGAATATCTGAAAGTCAATTCTGCTCAGAATTCGGACATACCTCTAACCTCATGCAAACACAGATTAAAGGCTGAACTCATCGAGGAGGTAAACACCAGATGGGCTGTGGAAACCACCTGCCATACTACCAGGCGAATTTGGCCAAAGATTGATGTAAGGCGATCCATAGCTCTTAGTAGTCGTGGTAATCACAGGACACTGCCTGATGGGCACACACGGTAAAAGGTTAGGATACCCCACCAACGATTTTTTTGTCGCAGTTGCAGGGACGAGGAGGAGCAGGAGACCATCGAACACTATATCTGCCATTGGCCCGCCCTGGGCAACACGCGCAACTAACTCTTCAACAAGTACTTTTTGGATTGTTTAGCCGGCCTCGACTTTTTCAATTATTGAGGGAGGGATAGAAACCAATGGCTTCGGCCAGTGGTATCACAATGGACTTTCCAGCCTACGTGTGCTCCGTGCTCACCTAACCTAATCGTTACGGTGCTCCCTTTAAATCCCTGCTATAGCAGCTGTATTGAAGCAACGAGGTAGGTACTTAGAATCAGAATTTCAGCATAATCTGCTCAGTTGGCTTGCCTTTGCAAGGGTGATCTTTTGTTTAGTGGCTTGAGGTAGATTTTAGTACACATGTAGTGATTCTCCAACCTCTTACCCATGTTCGCCACGAACGACGTGAACCGGTTTTCAACCGAACCGGTTTCGAATTAATTAACTAAACCATTAACCGAGCAAAACTTTGCACAAATGTTTGACCGGAAAAGGTCATTTTGACCAATTTTTAATAAACAAACATGGTAATACCAGTTTTTTTTTATTATCAGAAATTTTTTGTTACAACCTGTACCTGAATAAAAATAATACAAGTATACATAGTTTTATTATTCCCGAACCGTTTAGCCAAACCAAAACCCCGGTTGAAAGACAAAAAAAACCCGTTTTGACAAACCAATCCATAGGTTCAAATACGGCTCGAACCGCTTACCGAGACGACCAAATTTTGCTTCCAATTCAGCACCCTGATCGTCACGCCGCTACATGATCCCACAATTATTTTTTTTTTTCATAGAAATACTAACAAAACCATATATCGATACCTGAGTGGAAGATCAACCTATCTCGGCAGCCAGTTCTAAAACGATCTATCTAAGAAAACTTTTTTCAAGAACGCCCTATTTCAGAATTTGGTTGAAGAACGCCCTATTTCACGATTCAAAAACGCCCTATCTCAGCACATTTTCAAGTGAGATAGGGCGTTCTTCAACAAAATTCTGAGATAGGGTGTTTTTCAATAAAATTCTGAAATAGGACGTTCTTGAAGAGTTTTTCTGGCATAGGGCGTTTTCGAACTGGCCGCCGAAATAGGTTGATCTTCCACTCAGGTGTCGATATGTATGTCCAAATTTCAAACTGTGTAGAAAAATTCCACAAAATTTTAAAATAACAACCAGAATTTTTAGAAAAATTCTAAGTATGCAGTTTCATAGCCCATAAAGGGCAAGATTCAAATAGCTCAGAATTCGCGTTGATTTTTGTAAATTTTTTTGTCATATAAAGCACATTTTTTAATGGACTATAAAGCTACATACTTAAATTTTTTTTTTAATAAAAAGTTTGTTGTATATTTTTTAATTTCCAAAATTTTTTACAAAGTTTGAAATTTGGACTTATATGGTTTTTGTTAGATTATGAGCTGTATAATGTTTATAAAAATAAACATTAAATAAACAAAAGAAAAATAGCTAAAACTGGTAAAAATGTCGTGTACCTATTAAACTGTGCGACAAAAACAAAAAAAAAAAAATCGAAACACATGAAGCAATCAATATACTCATAAACAGTGGTAAAACTGCGTTTTTTAGTTTTTCTCTCTGACGTCCAGATTTTTTAAAAGGACTGTTGTTTCAAAGATAGGATTAATTCCCAAAATTTTTTTAAAAAATGCATGCCCATGTAGAAAAACAGTAGGGGTACCAAATGAAAGAGAAAACTCTGTGGAATAAAAAAAAAATGCAATTTTTTTTGTTCACAAGTGTGATCACAAGTGTGAATAGATATTGAAAATGTACTTTTAATTAGTTTAATTTTTTTAAGCGAATAAAGTTAGCAGGAGGAAATTCGAGGATGTGGGCGAGTGCATATTAGTAGTCCTTAACATATAATGTTTTCGCAAATAATTATTGCAAAGTTTCAGGGATATTCAATGATAAAACGCTAAGAGGATATTTTTAATACCTTATCTTCCCTAAACAGACAAAATTTAATCGAAATTAATTCTACAGAATTTTCTCTTTAATTTGATAGTCATGCTGTTTTCCTACATAGCACTAATTTTTTTTATAACATTTTGAAGTAATTATATTTTTCAAATTTCAAAGTCCTTTAAAAAAAAACAGGCGTCAGAGAAAAAAACTAAAAAGGCAGTTTTACTATATTTGGCCCATGGTTTCGCGAATATACAAAATTTTTGTGTGTGTAAAATTTACTGTTGCACGGAGTTATTTTTCATATGAATATACATATGTACGTCTCAGTGTGCCTCGCTTTGTAGAGAGTTGCCGTCTTACCCAACTAACCTAACCTCTGATAACAATTAATTACCAATAACTATTGAAATTGATGAGTATCTTGTCGGAGGGTGATGGGTTGAAATAAACCAAGCATCTGCTTCACAGCTACCCTCACAGCCCACAATCTAAGGTTTAGACAACTTGGAACACATTTTACACTTAATCATTTGAAGAGCTTTCAATCGTTTGCGATGCTTCATACAAATGTATCTCCCTCTACTACTCAGAGGGAGCTGGCTTACCTAAACTATTGCTCGTCTAATTTTTTTTTTTCTATCGAGCCCTCCGAACTTACCTGCGGTGTACTGCATATCACTGATGCCACCCATGCAATTGCCAACATAATACGACCGCGACTTGTTGAAAATTTCAAAGGTTTCAATATGGCATAATATCTACATAAAGCAAAAATAATCATTAAATTATTATTAATTTTTTTATTGAAAATACGCGTGCCAACTCACCGATCTATTGATATGCTGACAAGCACAAAACTTGATAAATACAAGCCGAATACGCGGAAGAAGCTCATCAAACGGCAAACAAAATCGGTAGAACGCCATTGCACTGTATACGCCCACGCTATCTCCAGCGGCATTAATAGGAAAGTCACCATCAAATCAGCAATGGCCTTTTGACATGACAAGATTGTGATGCGACGTGATGCGATGCGAAGCGATGCGAAGGAAGCGCAGTAGACATTAGACGCGCAGAAGGTAGGCGGAAAGTCACCAAATCAGGCGGCAAGTCAGGCGAGTGATAAGAAAATACAAAGTAAGTGTTACTAATGAGATAAAGTACCTATGTATGTATGTAGGCATGTACAATGTATGTACATAGTACATATGTATGTATGTTTGAGACGAAAAATACCGGATATATACATATAATATATTAGCACATATGTACATATGTACATATAAATATATGTTTGTGTATGTATGTAGCTGTATTCATATAAATAAATAAGCGTAGAAATATTGATAAATACATATGTATGTATGTATGCTTGCTTCTAGTTTTGTTTTCCTACTTGGCTAGTTAGGCTAAAATTTTTATTTTATTTTATTTTTTTTTGTTTGCTTTTGTTACTTAATTTCCAAAATGAGTAATATTATTTTATGTATGTACATACATATGTAAGTATTTATACAAATTTATTTACCAAATGCATCAACATAATATCGATGCGGGACGGACTGCGCGTACGATTGTGCCAACGTCGCTTCACAATCAAATACAACACTGTTGAGTTGCCAATGCTGGAGAGCACAAACAGGATGCTGTATGCAAAAATTGAAAGGTTTTCATTCAACAACAACAATACATAAAAAAAAAAAAAAATAATGCTGTTTTAACTATGCGCTCTCACCTGTAAACTGTGATCGATAGGCGATGACCATCGTTGAAGATCATATCCTTGGAATAGTGCATTGTGCCATTTGTTTCGTTGACCACATTCGACCAATCCGGCATGATGCGATGATCGTAAATCTTTTCATTAACTTCATCTTCGGTTCGTGGCATTTTCATTGCACAAAAGTTTGTCTGGCTGATAATTGGCAAAATCTAAATAGTTTTATTATTCCCCTATTTATGTATATATGTAAGTGCGCGTGCCCTGTGTAATGTATTCGTATTTGTGTAGTTGCTGGAATGTGTTTTGACCGCTACGCTACAAATATATAGGTAAACATTTACAAGTTTATACAATTGTATGTACATACATGTAAATATGTATGTTTTGTGCCAGACAGATACCATTTAATATTTATGTATAAATTTAATCAAGTATATAAATAAACTTACATACAATTTATATGTGCATACGTGATATACCAACAATACATACACTAGGCACAATCGTAGTTCATAGGCCTTTGGGTGGGTGGCCGGCTGGCTGGTAATTGTTTTTATATGCATGCAAATGTTTGTATGTATTTGCATTGGCACATTAGTATACTAATACCTACATATTTATTGCGGTTAATTTGCGTTAGTGTGTTGAAAGCTGCCTGCGTTTGTGTTGTTGTGCGCAGGAGGTAGTGCAGATTAAAAATTTATTTGCATTAAATTTATTTCAAATCGTATTTTTGGTATAAATAAAGCAATTTTAGATCTTTGATTATATATATTTATAAATTGTTTATTCATCGTTTTCTTTGACGTAGTGCAAGAATGTAATTTCGAATATTTTTTAACATATTTACATACATACATATTTCCAGGCAGAGTAAAACCATAATAAAGTGGTTCAATATTCAACTTTGACGGATTTTTTCTTTTAGATATTTGTCAAAATTATTTTCTTTTTGTATTTTTCGTAGACGAGAGTTTAAATACGAGTATTATAGTGACCTTATTGTGTGGCTGAGGATTGTTTTTTTTTTCTTAAATAATGGGAGTATCTGGTTAAAAAGAAAAACACTTGGAAAAATTTTTCGCAAAAAAAATTCAAAAACATTGGTACAACAAATTTGTAGGGGAAAGTATTATAAAAAAAAATTGATTTAAAAAAGTTTATACCTTATTTTTGGTATTACATACGTGTTAAAAAAAATTTTTAAGAAAACTTTTAATACATTTTTTCGCTTCTTTAGGAAAGAAATTGTATCAACCAAAAAACAGATTTAAAAATGTAAAAAAAAAAATATTTTAAACCTTAAAAAATTTATTCAGAAAAAGTTTGTAATATTCTTTTTTTGGATTACGTATTTTGGGAAAAGATTTAAAAAAAATTTAGTACATAGATTAATTTTTAAATATCGGTAGAAGAAAAGTTGTGGAAAAGGGACTGGAAAAATGATTCAGAAATATATAGCATTTTTTTTTTTATTATTTGTTAATGTTCTTTTTTGGTTAAACGAAAATTAGAAAAAAAAATATGTACAAATATTTTACTGAGTTTGAGACCGTTTTACATTAAAAATTATGTGAAAAAACAACAATAATTTACACATAGTAGAATTATATTAGGCCGAAATATCAAAAAAAAAGGTGACCTTAAAGACGAGCACACCTTAAAGTTAAACCTTTGGAAGACCGCCGGCTTGTGCGCTGGAGTTGCTGGTTCAAATCCTAGTGAACTCTATGAAGAAGTCTGAGCAGTTGTGGTGATCTCCGAAATAGCGGCGGCTACAATTTCTACCATGTGTAAAATATTGCATTAAATTAAATTGTAAAACGGCTTCAAGCTTAATAAAATTGTCATATTGTATATAATTATTATTAAGCCAAAACTAACAAAAAACTATAAAAACAATTTTAAAAACATATTGATACAAAATTTTGAAGAGAAATTTTCAGTGAAAAATCAAAGAAAAGTTTAAGAAATATTTCGTAATTTTTATATTGGTATTACGTATGCGTGTATATGTTTTTTTAGGAAGAAATTGTATACCTAATAAAACTTTCGGTATTTTTTCTTTAATATCGGTATTAAGTTCTTGAGTGAAAGAATTTTTTAATATACATAAAAGAAAATTAGAAATACAAACAACTTTTTTATTGACTTTTTATGTGTATTTTTTTTATTTTTTTTTATTTTTTTTAAAGAAAACTAGAAAACTCAATTTTTATTTTTTTAATCAATTCGGCACGATTTTGTCATAAGGGATGAAATTACTCAACAAATTAACACAAAAACAAAATATTAGTAGACTTTAAATGCGTTATAAATCCAAAATTTCTATGAGAATCGCACTTTATAAAGCTCTTTAAATCCATTTTAATTTTCATGAAGAAGGCCATTCGATTTCTAAAACTTTTTCTAATTTTTTTATTGTGATTCGATATTGTTGTAAATAAAAGATTTAAGAAAATTTTAAAGGTGTTATCAAAAAGCTAAACAAATAGATTAGCAAATTCTAAGTTTTTTTCGCTTTTTAAATATGTATGTTTGAAAATTTTCTTTGACAATCTTTTTTATCGCAATGATTTTCTTTTAACAATCTTTGAAAGACAAAAAAGTGTTTGTTTGGGTAAAGAAGTTCGGAATATTCTCTTTGTTACAGCCAATTTAACGAAAGCAATTTAAGTGGAAAATTATTTTAATTTATCAAATTTTATATCGAAATTTACAAAAAATAAAAAATCATCTTCCATTTAAATTGCTGGTGAAACCGGCTGTACGTTAATTAATTTTTTTTTGAAAAAGATGGGACGAAGTTCCTAATTAGATTCAGAAAAAATGTTTTTTTTTTATCAAAATTACATGTTTGTGGAAAAAATTAAAAAAGTTTTTGTTTTTTTTTTTAATCGAGACAAAAGTTTTGGTGGCGAATTTTACTTTATTTTAGATTTTTCTGATCGAATTAGATTTCGATTATTTTTCACATTTTGTTATCATATAGCGCATCATTTTATGACAGATAATTCTATTAAATTAATAAATGTGGTGTGCAACTCAATTGATCACCAACGCTCAGATAACGGGACCGACTTTACTCACTTTTAAATGGCCGGGATGGATTGTATCGGGAAGGTCTTTAAAAACCTGCGGGCGGATATAACCTGCAACTTCCAAAAATTCAGAAAACCCTCCTTAAAAACTATATGAAAGGGTTCGTTTAAAGGAGCTCTGTTGAACGGCATCAAATTTGGTAATTAACCGATTCATATATTAAATTAGTACTTTTTAATGTTGCATTGAACAGCAAAGCAAAACAGAATAACCATTAGATGTCAGATCTTTAAGGTTTTAGTTTTAAAATATCTTGAAAAGGAGTGTTAACTGTACCAAAAATTAAAGTTCAAATTAATCGAAATATGTATCACAATATCAGACGAAAAAGATTTAAGATGATTTTAGTTTGAAAATACTCTAGTAGAGGGCTGCCACCTGTTTGAAAAGTCGAATTTTTACAAGTTATACAACTTGTGTATAAATAACTTATAACTGTATAAAATATTTGAGTACGAGGGATAAACCAATGAGTTTTAAGAAAGCTTTAGTTTTAAAATATATATAGGACTTTTCGCATAGGTGGAAACCCTAATAAAATATATGTACATATATGAGTTTTATTAGGTATACATATAGTGCCCGACATAATAGTAACGTCATCCTATATTGGCAAGTTTTGACTATTTATTTTTTTATTATTTAATTTGAGTGGTTATTTATAAAAATTTAGTTTACGCTATACAAAAAAAAAAAACATACAATCCGAACGGTCCAGACCCACGGAAACCAGGATACAAATTCCTCTATTTAATTAGCCAGACAAGATTTTTGAATATGCATTGAGAATACAACGCAAACTCATAAATACATATTTATGTGTGAAAATTATATAATTCGATTAACAACAAATTAAAATTTCAATATCAATTAGAAAAGGAAATAGCGTGAACGGATAATGTACACAAACAAAAATTAAAAGAGTTTGCGTACACAAAAGATTAAAAATAGCTGCTAAGCGACAACTATTTATGTGCATATGTATGTATGTATGTAAATATATTTTTGTACAAATCGTTTCTTGTTTGCACAAATAAATTTGTAAATTGCTTATTTACTAATGGACAATATTTATTGAAATAGGCAGCACTTAATGGGAGGCAAAAAATTTGGTTCAGTGATAGTTTTTGAATTTTTGTGAGTATTGGTCTGATTATGGCAACTTAACGTAACTTAATGCCACGTCGAAATCTGTTTCATTTTGATTCTCTAAGTTCTACATTCCGTTAAGTTAAACTAAGTTGCCATAATCAGGCTTTATGTGTAGTAGCAAAATATGTGCAATGTATGTATGTATGGCATATTTTTACAAACACATACACATATAGTAAGTTGTTGGTGTTGATACGTGGGGAACATTTCTTGAAAATTAAGGCACGTGGAAAGTAACGTTGAATCCGAAGGAGAAGAGTGCCATGCCGCTGCTGCAGAGAAATATGCAGCATACAAAGGCACGCTGCAGTCAGTTGCGATGCAAGCGATCTCATAGCGATATCGGGAAAGAGAATGGAGAGAATACATTTTTTTTTTTCATTGAAAAGAAAAGAAGATGAGCCGGCAATGTTGGCTGGCAGGAGTGAAGCTCGGTATTTTTTTCAGAAAACAAGGCCGATAATGAGCCGATTATGGAAATTTGGTATCAACACTCTCAATTCTTTTTAATGGTAACACAGGAGGTTCAACTTTCTAAGCCAAATAGATCACTTCCTTCATCCGTATTTCAAAGGGAATGACTGTCTCACAGGCTAGTCCTGGACGAATGTGGTCAAGCTAATAAGCCAAACATTTTAAGGTTTTGCTTTTGCAGCTTACTTCCCTTCTCCGCAACCGCAATCGAAAATAGACTGCAGAGCCGCAACAAATTCTTCAAATTGCTAGCCGCTTGTGTGACCTTCGGGTACCCTGTCGTAAACTCTCTCTCTAAACTGCCTCGCGATACCTTCTGGTGACTTCTGGGTATCACTTACATGTCCAAACTCTGCTAAATAGATAGCATTATAGCATATTATGATTAAGCAGTTTCTGTTGGGACTTGACGCCTCTATGTCCGTTAGAAGACATCTCATTGATCTCAAAAACTATCAGCTATACATTTGTCTTACGCTGAACCAGAAGGACTATAGTAAAGACAGACTTTAAACGGCATTAAACGAGAACCAATGAACACTTTCATCAATTATCGTCACGTGAATGCCGTCATTGCCGATGAACCTCCACCTTTCACAAACAAGGAGCCCGTGTGGCCTGATACTTGAGCAGACTAATTTCCTACCTGTGTGTCCAGAATTAACTTCGACATTACCAATCTATGTACATTCGTCCAATATGTGAAGATGCCCCGCACGATACTAACTACTTCTTCATATGTCCAATCAAACTAACTCTTCTAATAACCATCTCGCTATGGTAAAATTCCATTTAAATTGATCATTGCTGGACCCACGATTATATAAGCTTGACGACAACACTTACTCAATTCATCTACTCAGGCCGGGTTTAGTAAAACACTACGACAACAACGAATAAGAGCAAAGACCCCCCTATACAGGGACAAACTTCACGTTCTTCCACATGGCCAAGACTTGGAACTAAGTTAGATTTTGAACCAGTGAGTTCAAGGAGATCGGAACTACCATTTTTTTCGAAACGTACTCTGATAATTCCGACATTATACAGTCCTCCAGTCGGAGATTGGAGGTATAGAAAAAGTAAAAGTAAGCTATAAATTGAATCGAAAGCCGGCAGACGTTAATTTTTTTTACTTGGAAATCAATTACATACATTCCGCGCGCAGTACCTCTCCTATTAAAAAAAAAAAAAAACAACATAATCGAAAGCTAGAAAATTAAAAAACAAAAATATTTATTAGAGAAATTCTTTTGCGCATAAAAACCAAATAAAAATATTTCTCCACCAATAAGCTCTTTCATTTGCTGATGTCGTTGGCCGAAAAAAAAATGTCTGGTTCATGGAGTGTAAATAAATTTCTTGTGTGATTTATTCCATTTCAGTAGCTAAATTTCTTTTCTCTTCATTTTGGCATTCGTGTTTACATCACGAAATTTAGAAATACAAATATTTGCACTGGTGAACAAATATTTAATCGATTCAAATTGAACCCCAAAAATACAACTTCAACTCTCTTAATTTGTTCTATCTACAGCATATCGAGCCCTAACCGTCAAAATAACGTAAGCGACATTTTTTTTCAAAATTTTATTTTTGATGCTGAAATATTCCCAGAGTATCAAGATGCATTTGTGCATCAAAAATAAAATTTTGAAAAAAATTTCGCTTACGTTATTTTGGCGGTTAGGGCTCGATATGCCCGATTTCTACTTGGCATTAAATGACAAAAAATTTTAATGATACATTTTGCCATTAAATGATACCCCACACTGAATCAAAAATCCATCTCTGGATCAAAGAAAAACTTTCCTTACTTTAAGATCGACAATTCTTCCGAATGAGTAAAAAATTCTCCCAAATGAGTAATTTTTCTTTGGAATGTGTAAAAACGTACACGAAAATATGGAAACGTGGATGTAATCTATCATTTTGATGATGATGGCATGGCCAGGAGCGATGTGAAAACGGCGTCTTGCTTTCCACCTCCAGAAAAGCTCCCAAACGCTATCTGTCCTTCTTGTTATAAATTTCAGTCTTGCCGAAATTATGCTATGCAAACATCTTACTTGTGCTGGTTTGACACTCCCTTGCAAAAGGTTGCATTTACGAAGGACGGAGAAAAGGGGAGGAATGAAATCTCTTGGTGCGAAAATGGTAGTAGAAAAGTACGCAAAGTAGGCAAATAGTAGTGAAATTCCTTTTGTAAATTCTAATGTATTTGCAGGAAATCTGGCATTTTAAACGAAATTTGGAACGTAATATTAAAGTATCTATGTGAATTACGTAATTTATGTGCTATTTAGCTGTATAAAAACTGTAAAATGACTCAAAATTAAAATAAGACTACTATAAGATTGATGCAAACATCCAATTTATGTTTTCATCAGTTATTTATGCTTCATATGCATATACAAATAAACATACTGCACAAACGCTCATTCTTTTATTTCACACCAAAGCTACACTGTTTTCATGTAAATGTGCAAAGAAGCAACATGGTGCCACTGCTAAGGGAGCGGTGCGAGAGAGACAACTGTCAGTTTATCGAACCTTGTATTATTGAATCATGACTTGATACTATGTATATCTAGCTAGGTTATGCTAGTCCTCGGTTCTGCTTTGATAATAAGTTCTCGATAAGAATCCTCGTTAGGAGCGAATGTAGAGTGTAAAAAGCATGACTCTGCTCCCATTTCAATCTTCATCGATTACTCCAAACTAAATAATAGAACACTTCTACGCATAAACCTGCGTCTACGGGGGTATTGCGGTGCCTTCCAAGCTGGCAAGGAAAGGAGAAATCCTAAGTCAATCAAATCTGCCCAATATGCCGGAAAGAAAACTATCCCGAAACGAACTATGGCACAGATCTGTTTTCATTTCATCTGTTTCAAAAAGCCAACCACAGGTGGGCTGGTTTCATCAACGGACACTGTTTAGTGGGAATATATGGAGAGCGTAAAGGTTTATCTTCTCATGACTTCTACCGCAGTGGCATCATCTTTGAGCTTTCCATGCTTTCTATGCTCTTTCTGCAATGTTCGTATTTATCAGGCTGTAATACATATATTCTTATATTGTCGGCCGCTGTGGTGTAGTGGTAAGCAGTGCGCGCTTTCACTCATCAGCACCTGGGTTCAAACCCTGGTCAAAGCAACATCGCAAAAAAATATAGAAAAAGGTTTTTTCTTCACAGCGGTCGTCCCTCGTCAGGCAATGGCAAACCTCCGAGTGAATTTCTGCCATGAAAAACGGCTTCTCATAAAAATACAATCGCCGTTCGGAGTCGGCGTAAAACTGTAGGTCCCTCCGCTTTGTGTGACAACATCAAGGCGCACACCACAAATCGGAGGAGAAGCTCGGCCAAACACTAACATATGTGTAAGCGCCAATCTATTATTATTATTATAATACATATATTAAATGCATTGGCGTGTGATATGGTATCAACAAAAAAAAAAACTTTTAAAGATCAAGTTTTGAAATAAAGGACAAAATAGATTTTTAGAAAAATAAATAAAGTCAAAGGACAGATCCTGGAGAAAAAGTACGGATAGTAAAATTTCATTTTTAGTTTTTTCTCTGAAATCAGGATTTTTTTTTTATTATTTAAAAAATGCATGCCCAGTTGCACCTATCAATTTTAAATTTATCAGTCTGCTTAAACTAAAAATGACACCATTTTGTTCGGAAAGTTTGTCATTTTAAATTTTAACAGTCTGATAAAATTTAAAATTGATTAGTGGGCCATTCCATTGTGAATGGTGGGACATTTTACACGAGAATGTGATCAACTGTGAAATTTAACTATGGCATCGGTACAACTAATGTATAAAACTGCTTTAATAAAAATACCAAACGATTTCTTAGTTTTACATAACTATCATTTGAATGAATGTGACTGTTAGGACATTGAAAATAACTCTATTTTACTCTCGTGCACTCATAGATGAATTTTAGCCAAAATAATTAATCTTCACGAACGATGTTTTTGTGTTGTAAAATGTGAATTATGTATATGCTTTCGTTTTCAATAAAAATTTGTTTTATATAATCTTCATAGAAATATTAAAAAAAATATTTAATGTTGCGACTGGTGGGACATTTCCTTGTAACTGGTGTAAAGTAATTATGCCTGAAACAAAAGTTTTCATAGACAAAAATTACAACTTATTTTTATTATTTTTTTATTTTTTTTTTCAACAGATTAATGAAATGTAGTCATTTAAAAAGAGGTTACTACTGAAATAGCGATAATTATGGCATATTCAAATTTATGTCGTTTTCCTCTTTTACATGGAATGACCATAGTGTAACCAGGCATCAGTACAATGTCGAATAACAATGTGGTTATCAAATAAAAGAGAAGATTCTGTGGAATTAAAAGAAAATGAACTTTTTTTGCATAAGAACAAATGGGTATGGAAAATGTTCTTTTAAATATGTATCCTTGAATTTGGAATTTTTGTTTATTATATTTAGGGACTAATAAAATACTTGAGCACTTAAAAAAATAAAATTAACTAAAAGGGCATTTTCAATGCCTATTCCGTTCTTTTAAACCAACAAAATTTGATTTTTCTTTTTAATTCTATAAATTTTCTCTTTCATTTGGTTAATTTACATTGCACGGATTTTTTAAAAGTATGTTTTGAATTAATCATATATTTAAAATTTCAAAGTCTTTTTAAAAAATTCCGACGACAAAGTGAAACAAGAGACTCAGTTTTCCTATATTTGGCCCATAGTTTCGTGAGTATATTGATTATTTCGTGTGTTTTGAACTTTTTTCAAATATAAATTGTGAGAAAAATTACTTTCTTAATCTTCCTTAATAGTACCATTTAAAAATATAAGTAAATATTTTATCAAAAACTCACTTTTCGCTACAAGGAATTCAAGCGTAGCCGCCTTATCACTCGGAAGTCTTTTGTATGTTATTGAAATTAATTAAGCGAAGATATGTATTACTTCAAAGAAAGTAAAAAGAAAAACACAACGCGGAATGTACCGTAATGCAGCTGACCTTGACCGAATCAGCGTCGCTACTATCAATGTCTAATTGCGTTGAAACCACTTAACAAGTCGACGGGGCGTATGAGTAACATACAAAGTTCACTGTATACCACTCATACTTTGTACAAATTCACGTGCATACTTATCTATGCGTATGTATATAGTATGTGTATGTATTGTATATGCTAACTCTTTAATCACGCTTATGATATCCTGTAAACCGCTTACAGTTACTCGTATATATGTATGTATTTATTTATAAAACGCAGCAGACATGCCCACATCTTACGCCGTGCACGAGTGAACAACTAACTAAATAAATGAAAGCAATCGCCTGCCGATAGCAGCAACAAACGGCACTCAACGATGCTGCCAGCGTTAAGAGCTATTAATGTATCATAAACACTTTGTATATAACACTAGCGGCACCATCAGCAGCAAAGGCAGCATCAAAGGCAGTAAACACTTGTATGATATCAATTAACAATACCAACAACAACACGAGTCCTCGACCAATTGTTTACGCTGGAAAACAACTAAATGATAATCAATGCTATGCGGATTTTTCGCTCGTGCTTGAAGTACGACAGACGACGAACGACGGACGACGGACGAGTGAGTATAGGCTAATCAACGGACATTGGCTAATTGACTCTTTGACTTATTTGATTACTTAGTAGCTGATTTTTGTACGAAATAAATACATTCCCCAGTTTCAAGTAGACAGTGCTGGTTTTGTGTGCTCTACGCTTGGGTTTCATTTGTATGTAAATATGTACTCGCTCGCACTTACATATTTAAGTATGTATGTATGTATTTGGTATTGTTTGTGTGTGTTAGCATCATTGGGTAATGTTTTCCAGTAGCCACTGGTCGCTGCCGCTGCTACTGCTGCTGCTACTGCTGCTGCTGCTGCCACTGCTGCTGCTGCTGCTTGCTGCTGCTGCTGTGCTGTTGCTGATAAGACATCGAACACTCACCTCACTTGACCCTACAAAATACCCGCCCGCGCAGTAAAAATGTTATAAACAGCAACAAAAAAGTAAATAACAAAAATACTTATAATCAAAACAGCAATAACAAAGCGAAAACAGGAGTTGGTTGGCTGACAGGCAGTGGCAGAGCGAAGTAGAAAAATAAAAAGCTATAAAATTGTTGTGCCAACTAGAAATCTATGTATATAGGTATGTATGTACATTGGGGCGGGTCTTTTTTCACTATGCGCGTATTGGATGGGAACATTTTACGTATAATTTTAAGCAAATTTGGCGAAGAAACTATCCCTACAAGAATTGTGTGATGGAAACTAACACATTCTCATTTATCTTACTAACACATTTGCAAATTTTGCGTTGGTTAAAAAGAGACCATTAAATAAGGCCATAAGTTGGACGGAAGACGGAAGATCACATGTACACAAATGTTTACATCAGATTCTTCACACTGCCCTTTAGAATTTGATAGAAACTTGTAGGTAGCCAGTGACAGAAATCTCTATCAGTATTGCCACTCAAATGATTTGTCAAATGATAGTCACTGTTCTTGCAGGGGGGTCTAAAATCATTTTAGAATATGCCAAATTTCGAAAATAGTTTTCGTAAAAAAAAAAGTGAAAAGTTTCACTATTGCGCCCTCTGGTGGCAGTTTTAAGAAAAAGATAAGTGCAGAAATGGACTTTTCCTAACAAAGAACCCTTCTATCATAGTTTTATACAAAGTTTACTAGCACTTCTTTAAGACACTACAGCAAAATGCTAAGAAACCTACATATGTTCGCAATATGTCGCAATATGGCAAAATCCAAATTTATTTTATACCCATGATTTCTTCGGATAATTTTATTAGAATTACACGTAGAATCCTTCTGTGCTATATGCGCATAGTCACAAAAATCCCTCATACAAATTGACCCGTCCTAATGTACATATTTCTTCTTTTGCATTACGCCACGTTTGCCTTTATTTATTTATACAATAATTGCTCAAAGTTCGATTTCTACACATCGCACTGATTTGGCGAATATGAATGTAGTCGATGATACCGCGCACCACATTTACATAGTTTAAAATTTCCAGCTTGGCTAGTTTTGCGAAATTAAATCATTTCCAAAAAAAAAGCTCAAATAAATCGAAGTATAAAAAAGACAAAACAAAATAAATAGACAGACTAGTCGCACTGGATAATGTGGAAAGCACTGCAACAGCAATAATGACCGCGTACCACGCCAAAATATTGAATTATCACTGATAGCAGCCGCTTACGCTGCTGGCTGTGGGCCGTTGTAGCTACTAGCGGCAGTGGTGCATTTATATAAATTTAGCGAACAAAAAATCGGTCATTGCAACTTCGTAGACCTTCTTTAGAGCAGTATTCAAAATCTGAGTGAAATTGCTGAAGCGATTCTCTAGAATACCATTTCATACTGGCGTGCCAATTTTGTTCGTACATATTTACAATGGGATTAGAAAGTAGCTTTATATTATATATATATTTCTAGACCAATTTGTAGTTTTTGAAATAGCTTTTAATATCACTTGTTCTACGAAGTCTAGCTTAAATTTCGAATCCATACAAAATTCATACAGCCTTGTACAATGACGCTGAGCTCTACCCACTGAAAAAAAAGGACGCTCGGAGCCATTTGAAACCAAACGAGGGTTTAGGCAATTCGACTTATGTACTTTTATATGACTTCTTCAAACTTTTGTGTGAGTCAATTGATTATAGAGGATACCTAAAAAATAAATTTCAAAAAAAGTCGATAAATAAAAATAAATTAGAGATGAGATTGTAGAAATTTAAAGAATCGTAAAACAATTTTCAGAAGGTGTTGCTTTTTAAGATATGAGTTTTTAAACTTTGAAAAAAATAATTTTATGGCAAACTAAATCAAAAATAAATTTAAATTAAATACAAATTGTTTAACATAACTTTATTAAGAGTTTACAAAAAAAAAAATTCAAAGTTCAATAATGCTATCCTTAAAACAAACAACTTCATGAAAATTGCAGATCTTTTAAGGTCAGTTTGAGCTCACTGATAAACAAAAAATTTTCAGGTAAAAGTGTCACCGTTTTTGAAATATTTACATTTTTTCGATTTAAAAAAAAAATTGTGCCTTTTCATGTGTTTTCTTTAACTGTAACTTCAAACCGGGCAATACTTAGTAAATTTTTTATGTAAAATACTTCCAGATAGTTGCCTCTCCATACTCAAATGCAATGTAGTTAAACCCTGTATGAAGATCGCAATGCTGCTGGCGTGGTTGGATGGCATTGACATCGTTAAGCTTAGAGAAAGAGCCTAAAAAGGCTGGTTCAGTGGTTAACGAGGGCACACGACTAGGTACCCCATGGCCAAACCTAAAAGATTTTGGTGTATTGGGTCGTAAATCTTTCTGGGACAGTTATACGAATAAGTTTTCCAATAGTTTCTAGTTGGGGCTATGTGGACAATTGAAAAGTGATCAACAAGAATTTCTCTCTGTAAGTCTCCCATGATACCAATCTGTCTATGATGTACGTCTGTGTTGCAGGAACGTGAACGATTTCAAACAAGGACGGCAAGGCGTTGCGGGCTTTCGAGAGAACTATTATACCCAAAATCGCAGGCCTTAATCGCTTAAGCTGTAACTGGGTGACGACTACCTACCTATGTGCACTATTTAGCTTTATTAGACAATTGTACAGTTTAAAAGTTGGTCTTATTGCTCAACGAGAGATGCAATAAAGCAAATTTGTGTTATTTCACATTCAAGGCCTGTATGCAGCTCTCAAGAAAAGCAAAAACTCCATATAAAATGACGTACAAGAAATCGTTAAGAAATTTTCTTGAGTCAAATTTCCTTAAGGCAGTACGCAGTTCTTAAGAAATTTACTACGCTTTCTACTACGGTTTTCTAAAGTTTTTTTGTGAAAAAAGAGCACAAGGCAACCCAGGTTTGCAACAGAAATATATGCTCGATCCATAATTTCTTGAGGAAAGAGTGAGGCAAAAGGCTGTGAGGTATCAAAAATGTCAAAATTCCTTGGACACACGCGCGAAATAATGGAAATTTTTTCTTGACCGTTTTCTTGAGAGCTGCATATAGGGCTTCAGTTGGGAAATAGCGTTGTGGCAAGAAGAATATAGAATAGAAATTGTTCAAATACTTGATTAATTTTCTGTTGTACTTGTTTTTTTTTTTTGAACTGCATTGATTGAAATATATGCAAGAAGAATGCTTTAGAGTTTTTTTTTCTGGCGAGAGAAGAAAGTGACATTAAAAAAAAACAGCTCGTAAGATTTGCTTATATACAGCGTGTAAAATAATAACTGTCGCACCAAGTTTTTCGAATAACGATGTGGTTAGCGTTATTTCGATTGATTAACAATTCATTCATAAACATTTAGGTTATTTACGACATACATATTTTAACTATTAATTTCAATCCTCGTACTCCTGGGGCTATGAGCCACCGAGCCGCCTCCATTATGGCATTTAGCTTTGCTTGAAAAACGCTACAATTCTCCGGTAAGCGAAAACTGAGGCTTAGCGTGAATTTTTCAGAGTAAATCCGGCTACCCACTCTTTTGTTAAGCTTGGAACCATCTCTATATATAGCGGTAGACCCTGGGTTAAAATTCGTTCCTCTCTGGGATTCTTATAGAGAACTTGTGTTAACTGAGTAGAGGAGTGGTATAATCTATATGTCGTAGATTTTTCGGTAGAGTTTCAAGTACTTTTGCGTGTCCGAATCTGAGGTCTCTCCACGGTTGGATCGTATTTAAGGTGGCCGCACTGCAGCCGGCCCGAACGGATTGAACATTATTTCCAGAGATTTGGTGGATTTAGCGGGGCAGTGCTCCCGTAACGAGCCCGGCAGCCGTCCTCTGCACCCATCTGCACCTTGGCTCTGGAGAGACTGTTGTTTAGCGCCGGCCACCATAAGGTGACCCCATAAAAAAGGATTTTTCTTATCACGGCCGTCTACATCCAGTGTACTATATGTGGTTTGATTCCCCCTTTTTGCCTATAGCCGTCTTACAGGCATACAGGGCCATATTGGCCTTCCTGGAGCGGTATTCAAAGTTCCGCTTCCAGTCTACTTTCTTGTCTAGAATAACTCCCAGATATTTAATCTCGGTTGAGAGACTAAATACCTCCGTTCAGGGTGGGATGTTTGAATATAGAAATTTTATACATCCTTGTGAAAAGTACTATTTCTGTCTTGGTAGGATTGACACTAAGTCTATATTTACCAGACGGAGTGTGTTTTGCAATAATTCACTCAGGACCTGCAGCTGTTTGCGCGCTGCCATGATTGCTCTGTCTTCAGCGTACGCTATGACTTGACAACCGGTGTCCTTTAGGATAAGAAGTAGGGCGTTAACGGTTAGATTCCAGAGTACAGGGGTGACTACGCCCCTTTGGGGAGTGAATCTGGTCCCATGCTTAGTAATGGAACCATCCCATTCCATCATGATGGAATAGTTTTCTTTGTGAAAAAGAGCCCGACAAAATCCACCACCACCAGACACCGCTGCATCCCTGCCTTTAAGGAGGAGTTAACAACAGACATAGACATTGTTGAAAGCACCCTCGATATCAAGAAAAACTCCGAGCGTGTATTCCTTTATGGCCAATCCTTTTTCAATCGTTGATACGATTTCTTGAAGTGCGATATCCATGGATTTTCCCTTGGAATATCCATGCTGATTCGAGGAGAGGTTGTCGTGAATATATTCGTCAATGAGCCTCTCTAGAGTTTTAAGAAAGAGTTAGGCTTATAGGCCGGAAATTCTTCGGTTTCACATGAGTAGCCATGCCTCCTTTAGGTAAGAATACAATTTTCGCTTTTCTCGACTCTTATTGCATGTTAGTTAGGGTTAGGCAGGCTGTAAAAATCTGAGAAAGCAGAGGACTCAGTATGTCCTTAGCTTCCTGTGGTTCAACGGGAAAAATTCCGACGACGAGTAAGTACTAGGACCGGGTGAACTTCCAGAGGTGTCCTCCGAGCAGCCCGAGAAGTGAGTGCTCATAAGGACCTCCAGCATTTCGTTACATGATGATGACGTCCAGTCACCCTTAGGCTTCTGCATAGAGTTTATACTTGAAGAAAATCCTTTCCTCAGCCTTTTGGCACCAGAGGGCTCTTCTCTTGTTGTTGCAGAAGTTTTGACAAAATTCTCGTTTCGCCCTCTTTATGACCTTCTTGATAACTTCGAGTGCGTCTTTGTTGGGTTGCCAAAGACTTATTCGCTTAGCTTGATTGCAGAGCCTCCTGCTGTGTTTCTCAGTACTGAAATCTCGGGATTCCACTACTGGGGTTTCTTCTTGCCCTTCGAGAGGCGGCATTGTTACAAAGTTCACTGCTTCATCAGGTCTAAACGATAAGCAGGACTTATGGTGAGAACCGTGCCTCGTCAGTATCATTTTGCTTCTTTCCTTTCCTTCTTTTTTTGACTGCAACCTGTTAACCCTCGAATTATTTTTTTCTTATAAGCCTTTGGCTAAAGGTTTACCCTGAATATCAACCCCACGGACTGTTAACTAATTTAAGGCCCTTAGCCAGCTTACTGACTGAAAAAAGCCATTTTTTCTGAATATGTTCAAATCCAGCGTTTTCGCCCGTTTTTTTGTGAGTTGTTAAAACTTTCGTCCAGTTTTTTTTTCAGAGCTGTAAAGTTATATTCAGCCTCATTGCGAGTGTCGTCTCGAATGCAAGTCGTTTTTTTTCGAGAGTCGAGTCGTATCGAAAAGCACATAGCATTGCCTAAAAATTCGATTCGACTAGTGTATTAAAATGGGGAAAACTTGGCAGGCAATGCCAATGTTGTCGAGTCGTGCATTTTAGTCTAATTTTCGACGAACGCAATTTGGCTGATTATGTGGCTATATGTTCCTGAAGAAATAATATAGGTTGTTTAGGTGCGAAAGTTGTTGTTTTAATCGCTATACTTACAGACATATAAACATACAAACGTATTTTACATTAACTAATTTACTTACCCATACTACATAAAGTTTCTCGAAATAATAATCACAGAATATTAACTCTATGCTATTTAAGTCAATATAGTGGTAATTATACAACATAACGGGAAACAAATAAAGTAGTTGTCATTCTAGAGACCACATCCATTTTTAAGGGTAATTCCATTTGACACCAAACCGTTTGTTTGTTTATTTATTTTGCCTTCTTTATCATACTTTCCTTCCCATCACCTAAGGGTTAAGATTAAAATTTAATTTATCTCTCAATCAACAATATACAGCGATAAGTATCAATTATGACTTGTACGACTTGGTGAAATGCTACAACAACATCAAAACACTATACACAAACAACAAACGAATTCACCGGCCGGCCAAACGACTACAGCCAGTAGATAAACCACACACACAATGTTTTCTTCGTAATGTTTGGGAAAACAAGAAAACTGCGTCTTGGAAAATTTTTTTTTTTTAATTTTATACCTACATATGTTTGTGTGTATTTTTATTTGTTTGTATACAGCAATACCGTATTCTTTTTAAAAATTTGTTTTTCTTTATTTTTGCCTTTTCCTCCTGCTACGCGCCACTAATTCAATTCAATTGCGTTGCGTCTCTTACGGCTGGCCGCGTCGTAAGGTCACCACGCTTTTTGCGGTACACGATTACGTATCTGCGATAATTCGATGGAGTGTATTTTTTGTTGTATTTGTTAGGAGGCACTTATGTATTTCTGCAGCGATCGAACAGCGGTAAGCGTTGCGCGCTCAAAGACGTTTCGCGTTAAAATGAAATGAATTTGCGAAATAATCACATTCAAAACTGGGAATAAAGTCGGAATGAAGCTGTCAGCTGTCGCAGCAGCAATTCACACATGTCAATATACTAATATGTACATATGTATGTATGTACTGTGTGTACGCATACTCATATTCATACACTTGCGCATGTATTTATGTTTGCGCGTATGTTTTTGTGGTATTGTGGGTGTTTGATTGGTATATGGGTTAAACGGGATGTCAGCTGAGAAGGCGTTAACGCCTCCTGTGGCGCAAACAATTGTTTTCAATTGAGTCGAAAGGCATAGCGGGCCTATGATGTTGTTGCCTTTTTTCCTTTCTGCTGCTGCTGCTGCTCTAACTGTGGCCGCCGTCCTTTCCACAATTGCCACAATTTGCAACAATATATGTCAATAATAAAAAACACTGCGATGGTGTTTGACGGAAGAGATAAGCACGCAAAGCTGCGCATTTGTTGATACCATCTGTGTACATACCCTGCAGGAAAAGCTACTAGTTGTGAACTAAATTGCGTTTCAGCCCAACTAGTCCACGTTGTATCCTTTTTCAATCTTAGCGACTTGTACATTTAAAATGGCGGTATCATAGGCGATGTCAATTGTCCGCTCCTGTATCACCACCCTGCCAGTAGAAGTAATATTAGCATCTTAACAGTTAACGGTTTACACTGGGGTGAAAATTTCTCAACTGGGCCTCGAATTTCAGTCAAGCTCGAATTTTTGCGTGAAAATTTGTGGGTAGAGAGGTTTATAGATGTGAAAGGGATTCTGAGAATTTCTTTGAAAAATTTTAATTTTTCTAGTTTTTATAAGCAAACAAATTTTTAAGCAATCGTTTTTTTCAAAAACTCATTTTCTCTTAAAGTATTTGAGGAAAGTTGATGAAACTTTTTTTGTAAGTATACTGACATTAAAGCTTAAAAAAAAATTTGTTTTTTATTTAGAATAATTTTTTTATTTAAACATTATAAATATTCAAGTTGCCTTAAAAATGGGTGTTTTCCATTTCGTTTATATTTTCGAAAACTGTATTTAATTAGGAAAATATTTCTAAGAAAAAAAATTGTTAAATTTTTGCCGTTTATTTGCAACTTTAATATTTATAATGTTTAAATTAAAAAAAAACAATCTATATTATAAAAATATATTTTCTTAAAGCTCTAATGTCACTACGCTTACAAAAAAAAATTTCATCAACTTTCGTCAAATACTTTAAGAGCAAATGAGTTTTGAAAAAAAGATTGTTTAAAAATTGGTTTGCTTATAAAAAATTTAAAAATTTAAATTTTTCAAAAAAAATCTCAGAATCCCTTTCACATCTATAAACCTCTTCTCTAGCCACAAATTTTCACGCAAAAATTCGAACTTAACTGAAACCCGAGGTCCAGTTGAGAAATTTTCACCCACTGCCAATTCACTCCACCTAAAAGGCATAAGTATGCCATTTTGCTCGCGGCGCTGCAACATTGGCAATGGCCGACAGTCAAAGCTCCTGTGCGCCATTCGAGAGATCTGGCTTCGATTCTCAGACAATGTAATTTTTAAATTGTATTAATTTTAAAAAAAAAAAATATTGTTTTAGATAATTCTTTTTTTGTGTTTTTGTGTATTTAATTAGGATTTTTTCCAAATGAAATTAACAGCCGTATTCTAACAAAATCACAAACTATAGCTCATCACTGCTGTGATTTCTTCTGCGTCTCAAATCACAACAGTGATGAGCTAAGTTTTGTGACTCTGTTAGAATAGAGGGGTTAATGTACAATTTTTCATTTATATTTTAACTAGAAATTACCCGGCGTGTTTCGCTGCGCCTAAAAAGTATTTTTTGGTTCTTAGTCCCTCCCAAAACTCGTATGGCCTCATTCATAAAAATTTGAATATGTAGATTTAAAGAGCTTTTTGTCGTGAAATGATTAAAAAAAAAAATTATTTATGAAGCATTCTTAATTCTTTTATGAATTTAAGTGTTAGTGAATATATTTTTGAAGATATTTAGAATGAAGGTAAAGTATCCTGGTTATCCTGGAAACTTAATTTATAATTTTATAACTCGTCATATAGCGCACTTTCTTCAAGGGTGTATCAATTCAATATTTGTCGCAAAAATTATTCACATGCCGTATATTTATCTTCCCTAAAAAAACTATCCTACTTCAAAAATATTACAGTATTAGCTAATGGCTTTAGATTTCGTGAGAGGGAGTAACAAAACAAAAAATTTTGAATGCCTTACGAAGGGTATTTGCTAGTTTAAGATATTTAAAAATCAAAGATTTCTTAAATACTTTCGATTGGTACCTAGATTGTAAAATTGAGCTTATCTTGTCCATTTTACTGAATTAAATTTTTCAAATAAGTGACATTGAAAATTAAAAAAAAATTCAACAGGGTGGCAACCCTCCTCAAAAATATTTTCGGCAGTAAACTTTCCTGAACCTTTTTATATTGATACCCATATTGCAATATTTAATTTATCTTATCAGTTAAATTAAATTCAAATTTTCAGAGATGTGGCAACCGTCCACAAAAATATTTCCAGCTGTAAGCCTTCATAAAACTTTTTTTTTGACAACTATATTGACATCGACCTGTTACAATTTTATTATATCTATTAATAGATCTCCACCAAGTTCCAGAGGTATGCAGTGTCGAAATTCTGTTTGTATGTTGGGTGCCATGCCCCCTTCTCCAATAACACCCATTTTTCTCCTTGAGTGTGGGATGGACTTTATATATCTCCATACCAAGTTCTAGTCTTTTACCATAAATACATACTTCCAGAGATATGCAGTGTGAAAAATTCCGTTTTTATGGGAGGTGCCACAGCCCTTATCTAATCGAGATTCAGTTGAGCTAAATGACAACAGTGTACAAAATTTCATGATGATCGGTTAGGCTGTGAACTCTTTGAGCGACGAAAATTTCAAGAGCCTTTTACGTAAAAAAAAAATTGAAAATATTAAAAAATTAAAAAAATAAAAAAATATATAAATAAATAAAAACTAAAATAAAAACTAATATATCAAAAAAAAAAAATAAAAAGTAAAATAATTTAAATCTTGGCTACCCATAGAATAGAGGAAAATATTTGCGGTTTGAAAAATGTACTACCTTCGCGCAACACCTCAAACAAATGTGTTTCAAATTCTAAACCAGTGCAGCCGAAAGAGTTAAAGCGTGAAAGCGTAACAAACAAACAAACGCACTTTCGAATTTATAATGTTGGTAAGGATTGAATAATTGACTTACCTTACTTTAATCACCTCTCAGCGGACTCGAACCTGAGATCTCAGAACCAGAATCACTGCTCTTCACTCAACGCCACAGCCGACATTTGTGAGAAAAGCAATTAACTGTATAATCCGGCCGATTCCCAATTTTTGGTCGATGCCAATGCCGATTCCTCAAAAAAACTATTTAAATATGAATTTATTTAAGAACAAATGCTTTCAATAAACGTTTATAATAAGAAAAGAGAAACGTAAACAAATAACATTAAAAAACAAGTAACACTGTAGACCATAGCTGGGCACACCAACACAGTCTCATTTTGTCATGGTATTAGTGCGTCGCGCTCAGTTATGGTTGCCGCATTTTTTATAAATGTACTAAAAGTGGTATTTTTCGTGCATGGGTATTTTGGCCTATTTTGCTTATACCTATAGTGTAATAATGAACCTTGGNTAGGAGTATGTAGTTGTGGCCATGTACGATATGGCGTAGGAGCAACATTGTTTCCTGCTCCTATTTCTTACAGAAAATTTATTGCACATTTTCATTTGACCATTTATGCATCAATTTTCTTCTAAGTAGCTTGATTTTTTAACAAAATGGAAAAAAATTACAAAAGATGTGTTATTTTTTTGTTAAAATTTGAATTTTTGTTTTATAAAAAATTAAGTATCTTAAGAAAATTACTTGATCTGGAAAAACGGTATACGGATCCATAATCTACGACCCAATATTAAGTTTACGTATTTCGGCGCTTTTTTGTATTATTTTTAAGCTTGAGACTTTCCCTACAGTGTATTCATTCAAGAATCTATTCACTTACATACATACATATGTATATGTAAATGTACACAAATTAATACGTATTGAAAAATAGTTTATCGCTTACACATAGCATTGCAATACTTTGCTCCATAGTCTTATTCTTATTCAATGTAAAATGAATAGTTCATTCGAAATTACATTACATTAGTTGTACTGATACATAGTAGTAAAAATATGTAGTACACGCTCGGTAATGTGAACTGATCAAAACCAAGCGCATTCACATTTTTGAATTTTTTGCCTTTTGCGAATGTCAAAATTAAGGCAAAAAATATCCCCATTTTATTCCAAGCATGGATTTGCAAATGGATATTTACATTTTTTAATCCAAAATTAATGAATTTATTCAAGAAAGAACAGAATACAGAATTACAGTTATTAAACAATTTTAAGTGTTCATTTTAAACCAAAATTCATTCAACAAAATGCATCGTTCATTCACAAGAAGGAAATGTGTTATGTAGGTACGCAAAAGAAATTTTTTCGATCATACTTTGTATGGAAGAAAATGCCTGACACTGTCAACAAAAAAAAATTCAAAAATTTAGGGGTGTTTAGTAGCCACTTGCAGCTTGCACTTTATTCTACTTAAATTGAATGGGCTACAAAACAGCATACCCGAAATTTTTCTAGCACATAGGTGATAGCACACCCCTTTGTGGACACGTTTTCGTTGGCAATTTGGAAATCGTCGAAATGGTAGGCTGTCGCTTTAGCACATACTAGTTAATAAAGTGGTATTTTTACTGGTTGGTTTGACATTTAACTACGGAGAACTGGTATAATTACAGGCGATGATGAACTGGTATGACTTCCCCATTGAATACCAGTTTTCGAACAAGAATTTCTACTAACTACTTTACCTTTACCTCCAAGACCTGTTATAATTATAGTTCATAACGAACTGTTATGTTTTCTATACTTAAATAATACTTTATGAACTGGAATTTGTACATATCTAAATAATAGTTCAGCTTTTCACTGCAGGGTATATACAAGTAATATATGTATGTATACCTATTTGTTTTCGCCACTTTTACATTTGACCTTTGGCTTTTGCGACTCAGCCGATTCAAACGCAGGACAATAGACGCCTAATGAGTCCAATTTGTTGTACCGTTAGTCACCTGTTCGCTACTGTCACAATCAATGCTCAAGGATAGAATGTAATTTTCATTGTCATTGGCACCTACCTTTACCATGAATACACCTGTAACGGTTCTTGTACAATTTCCTCTGCTAACAGTAAGTTTACCTCTTTATTTATTTATTATATTTTTACACATATGTATGCAAATAAATACTCATGTTTATACGAGTATGTGCATAAATGCATATGTATGTACTTACATACATATGTAATTTGGGAACTCGTGAGTGCCCAATCAGCATTTACTATCAAAATGCACTAGAAATGCGAGTCTTCTTGGCGTCCAACAAATCGCGACAGACTGCTGACACCTCGTGTCGTACACAAAGCAAAATGTTTCATCTCTAGAAAATGAATAAAGGGACCCCAAGTACCTTGGTAAATGATTGCATAAAATTGTGAATTTTTTAACTTATAGCGCTAATTATGTTTCATTCTTACCTCATCCATTATGTTCATTTGCTTTTGATGTCTTCATAGCAAAAGCCACCTCCTGGCAACCTGTCAGGGTTGAATTTTGCTGAAATTTATGCATTCATCCACCAAAATCGTTTGAAAAAGGGATAAACTTTCGTTAAATAGATTTCCATATAATTTGACAGTTAATTTATCAATAAGATAAATTTATCATTTTATCAAGTTTTTAACTTTTGATGAAGACCCCTAGTGATTATTTTTTTTTTTAATTTCACCTCAAAAAACCATTTTGATAGAGAAACACTGGGACTACCTTCGGCGGCACAGATTTTTATTTTTTAAGCTTTATTAAAAAAAAAACAGGGACCAATTAGAAAAAACTTATTTTTGGACTTTTAATATATATGAAATAAAATAATCGGTCAACCCGGTCTAAAATATTATTTAATTACCATAGAACAAAGCTTGCGCCAGGTATATGAATTTCTTTTGTATCAAATTAAAAAAATATATATATATATATATATTATAAAAATAGTTGTTAACCTTCGAATTACTGTCTGAAAGCTATTTCAGTCCTCTTTCATTTGATATAAAATTTATTTAATTTGGATATGCGGTTCGTAATGAAAGGACTTTTTTCGGCCTTAAAAAAATATTTGACCAAGTTCAACCGTTAGTACCGTACTAAAAAAATTAAATTCCGGACTTTTTAGTTCTTATTGGATTTTTTACCAAAAATTACGAAAAATAAAAAGAATCCAGGATTCTTCCCCAGGATCAGGGGAACATTGATAACGTTCTTCCATGACAATGTTTTGTCTTTTGACTTTTGCAAAATCGAAAAAATGTAACTGTTATTTTCGGTCCCTGGGAGAAAGGCAAATCATTATAGTTATTTTTTAAGTTTTATTTATTTATTGCAAAATAATCTTTACCTTTTGAATTTTATTTTTTGCTTATAAAATATATCTTAATTTTAGCTTTTTTTGTCAAGCAAATTGCTAAATATAACAATGAATATACATGCATAAATATGTATAAAGATAAATATAGAGATAATGGTGGTAATGAAAATGGTAATGGCAATGGTAATTGCAGTTGTAATTGCAATGGTAATGGTAATAATAATGGTAATGGTATTAGTAATCGTAATTGTAGTTTTAAACGTAGTCATCGTTTTCGTGTTTACCTTAGTATTCAACTTCGTATTCGTGTTGTTATTCGTTTTCTCATACGTTTTCCTCGTCTTATTTGTACTCGTGCTTGTTTTCGTTCGTGTTCATATTTATCCTCGTCTTCAGCTTCTTATTAGTTTTTTTTTTTTTTTGAATTTGTTGTAATCCCTTCCGTACTCGTATTCGTCTAGATCTTTTTTGTGGTCGTGGTCTTCGTATTCCTCTTCGTATTCGTTTTCCTATCATATTTCTTACGTCTTCATCGCCATATTCGTATACGTCTTTATGCTCGTATTTGTTTTCGTCTTCACCTTCGTCCCCGTGTTCTTCTTCATATCTGTTCGTTTTCGTATTTCTGGTCGCCTTCAGTAAACAAATTTTTTTTTTAGCTAAACCGTGAGTGATAATACGGATTAAGAATTGCCTATATCTATATTCTGGAGTAGTCATGAAATAGTTTTTAATCCAGCTCAGCTTTTAGACTTCAAAAAGAATTGCAAAAGGCATGTCATAAATAACAATGCTTGCATTACTTTTCAAGTAGAGCCACGTAGAGAACGAGTCTAAAACTTAGATAGATATGTATATGAAAAGAGTTATACACAGCACCATTTAAATCTATCGTGCCCTCCACTCATCACAACACATCTTTGATTCCCATAATCTCCAGAAAGTCTGATAGAGCTTTTAGAGTTAGAGAGTGTATGTGCTCTTCCTTTGACCTTACTAAGCCTGCACTGCCTATGCGTCACCTCAAGGAGCAAAACCGACAAAGATCATTCGATCAGATGCTCAAGTTATGTAGATGCCCTCTAGCCGGCAGATTGTACCCACTCAAGTAGGCTTTTGGCTTTCCAAAGCCCGGTTTAACTAAGCCAGTGTAGATCTCTCCTATTTATTGTTCCTTTTATAAGCTCTTCTCTAATCGTGTTCGAGTTCAAAACATCTGTGAGGCTTTTCCCTGCATCGATCACGTTATCACCCGAAATCATTCGTTTCAAAATTGGCTCGTTTTCGTTTCATTTCAGCTGCATGGCTGCTATCTCTGTTGATTCACATGGACCCGCATAGGGTTTGGCTACCGATTCACTACCTAAAAGGTAGAGACTTACAAATAAATAATCTTCTAAATATTACCTGGGTTTCTACTCATGAGTATTTGCTCATCCCTCACCCTCAACTTTGTGCTCATATTAAATTTCGCATCGCTGTTTTTGCACAAAACAAATTCTAAAATACACATTTCTACAAAAAATATATCTACAAACCTAGATTCAGTATCAGTTTGTTTTCGCGTTGGTGTACAACGCTGTTTTTTTTTTTAAGTATGTATATAAACAACATACATAATTACATACCTATGTACATACATATGTACATCAGTGGTATAAGCAGCTACATATGTATGTACATGCTAGATGATTAAGTGAGCGCGCCAGCAAGCAAGATGTTCACTTGCTGATAAGCGCATTCAATCCAGGCACACTATCCCAAATGTATGTAAATACGGACATGGATGTACCTATATAACAATATGTGTGCGTATGTATGTATACTTAAGAGTTGAAATATTTATTTGTTTAATACTCGTATAAGAACTCAACTTTGTTATTTCGTGCGAATATTACTCTGCGTTGTTGACATTCTCACCCAATTACTCTTTTGGTAGCATTCCACTGCCGGCCCAACTATTGTCTATGGTTGATTGACATTGAAATTTCGCAGACAATATCTAATGTCCAGTGTCCAATATAACAACAATTTACAAACTAACATATATACATACATACATACAAATATACACTTGTACATACATATGTTTCACATGTCATGTCCAATGTCGTTAAGCGCCACCGTTATTCTGGTAGGGCAAGTCACATAAATTATGGCGCTGGCATGTGCATGTTCATCGGCCGATCGAAAAGGATAAGCCAGTCATTAAACATTGAAATTAAAGAGCTTAAAAATGCTATTATTAAATGTTGAAGCGAGATTTAAATTCTGATTTTATTTTGCTATAAACATTTTTTTTTGCATCAAAGTAAAAAACTTGAATAAATTGTACCATACCTACCGCGATTGGCACTGCTGACAGGTCAATGTTGTCAGGGCGTATGAGTGACTTTAATTTTTTGTAGTTACTGATATGACTAGATAATGGACCAAAAATGATAGAATACAAGATTGCGCATTCACGACTGCGATAACATTTCTCAAGCAAAAGTAAACAAGGCCGAATAGGACGATAGAAGAAACGGTCAGATTAGTCAATTATCGTAATAATAATAATAGATTGGCGCTTACACATATGTTAGTGTTCGGCCGAGCTTCTCCTCCTTCGGCCGCTGTGGTGTAGTGGGAAGCAGGGCGCGCTTTCACTCATCAGCACCTGGGTTCAAGCCCTGGTCAAAGCAACATCGAAAAAAAATAGAAAAAGGTTTTTTTCTTATCAGCGGTCGTCCCTCGACAGGAAATGGCAAACCTCCTGCCATGAAAAAAAAAAATTGTCAATTATCTTAATATTGGTTTTTTTCCATAGGAAACGTGGTTAAATTGTTTTAAATTAATTAATAAAGAAATAATTAAAAAACGGCGAGATTTGTGAAAGTATTAGTGAATTTCAGTGCATTTAAAGTTTACTTTTACTTAAGAATTGTCAAAACCAATGGGAATGAATAAATATGAAAAATTGTTGAATTTACCGAACTGCCACGCTCACACCGGGAGGCGGTCATGGTAATTGGTATCCGATTTCAGTGAAATAAGATTTGTAGCTTAGATTAACCTAGGAAGACATAAATCTGAAAGTTGAGAAATATCGGTCAAACTGCCACGCCCACCAGTCATCCGAAATCTGGATTCGAATGTGGCATGGATTAGTAGCCATCCTCCAAAATAGCAAAAATTTGATGCAAGATCAATTTTTACATAAAAACCTTATCGTCTTTTTTATCGATATTTTCGAACTTATCGATATAATAATTGATATTTTTATCGATATATTTAATCGAATTTGTTATCGATTTTATTGTCGATATTTTTATCGGTTTTGTTATTGATATTTTTATCGATTTTGCTATCGATATTTTCGGAACTTATCGATTTTTTATTGATTTGGCTAGTCTGCGTTCAAACACGGAAACTCGAGTCTCTTATTATCGGCGATTTCTCTTTTGGTGTTGCCCTTTGCATTCACACACAGAAACTCTTTTGTACGCAATTGTTGTTGTCAGCTGTGAACCGCCATCTTGGATTACTCAGACGAACGAGAGCACAAAGCGTGTTTCCAGAGTACGGGCGACTCGGTACCCGTCCCCTTTCCTCGTCGCTCTCTCCCCAACAAGCTTCGAGTTTCTACAACAAATGTTTTCGTGTCTGAACGTCGACCTATCAATATTTTTATCGAATTTGTTATCGAATTTTTTTATCGATTTTGTAGTCGAAATTTTTATCGGTTTCGTTATCGATACACATGATGTGGCATCATATGATAGAACATCACATGATATGACCTCATTCATCACATAACATCTTATTACGTTATTGCGCCTCACATCATCATGTAGGTGAATATGTAGATGAAGAAAATGATAAAAGCAAAGATATAAACAAAGATGAAGACCAAAGCAAATTTAAATACTTTGCTTTTTTAAGAACTATAGTGTAAAGATAAAAATAAAGATAAAAGAGAACAGAACATAAATGTAATGTAGAACGATAAGGGTAAAGGTGAATTTTAGTTAAAACATTTTAGCCGTTTTTAGCTGCTTTTTTTGGCCAACATAGACGGTCGGCCCAAAAAGTTCTGGCAACACTGTCTGCATCAAAAATAAAATTTTGAAACAAATTTCGCTTACGTCTTGTTTGTGGTAAGGGCTCGATATATATTCCAATTTATCGAATCGCTTCGACTGTCGTTCGCCGACAATCATCAGTATGGCAACACTGTTTCATTGAAAACAAATAAACAGCCAGTGTTGCCAACTTTTGATTTTCAAAAAGCACCAAAAACTTGTAAAAAGGCGTTTTACCATACTAAAAGCACATTTTTTTTTAATCAAATGATGTTTTTTTCATAACAGTTTGTATTTAACATAAGCAAAAAATTAACAATATTTACAAGAATATATACATAAATCAATACACAAAACGTTTTCGCTCATAACGATTGAAAAGCCTCTACACATGCTATGATGACTCATGCTTACGACGTAATACCGAAGTACTATTAAAACTACTATATCTCGAGAAAGAAAAATCGAATCGCAACACACGAAAATAATGCCCTAAGTAGAAACGAGCAAAAGATTTTATGTTTACATTATATAACCTCAAATATCGCAAAAACCCGTGTTTTTGGCAATCTGGGGGTAGGATACCTAGTACTAGAGCAATTGTGCGGCCAGATTTGTATTCAGCACCAAGAAACGATGTGTTTTACTCAGGTGGTAAAAAAATCAAAATTTTTACAAACAATTAGAAAAGAAAAAAGAAATACTTAACTTACCTGCGTACTAGCATTTTCAACGCGACTAGAATTCAACAAGATGGGTTTGCAACTTCAGCTTTTTATCAATTATGGTCGTATTTTAGTGCACTTAAATTTGTATATTCTTGTAAATTCCGCATCTTCATGAGACACCGCAGCTTATAATATCTCAAAGTATTTCAGGTACCTCGGAGTAATATTAGTTCAAAAAAAGCACTAAAAAGGCACTAGGCACTAAGTAATTTTCAAAAAGCACTAAATCTAGTGCTTAAAGCACGAAGATGGCAACTATGTAAACAGCTGATTGTCGCATTGTAGTCACGCAGCGCTATTTAGCTATTTTGTTTTCTGAAAATTAAATAAAAGCACAGTCTAACTACACATAATTTAGCAACTATGCTGGGGAAAAAAAATTCTAAAACAAAAACTGTATCTGATAAAATTTCAGAATTGGTGGCGCGCAATGCCAACGGAGAGGAAGACAGCAGCGACGAAATAGGCGAAGAACCACGTGTGGAGGAGGAATTTGATGAGTACGACCTGCCCGATGCACGCACCTCAGATATCCGGAAACGAAATGTAAAGTTGTTATCAGAGCAAAGTGTGCGTTACCGGGGGAAAATATCATCACGTAATGAATTGGAGGAAGAACAGGATAGTGATTCGTTTGAAGGTGAAGAGCAGGAAGATGATGATGATTCCACAGAAGACGATGATGAAGGTGTGTTAAACGCATTCACGAAAAAATTAAGTGGGGCTGCTGATAAAGCGGTTAACAGAAATGAGGATGGTAGTGACGACGATTTGGAGCACAGCTCAACACAGTCAAATAGTGACAGTGAAGATAAGGGTTTAAGTGATGATGAGGATGATGAAGATGAAGATGAGGGAGATCAAGAAGGCGAGGATGGTGATGATGATGGCATCGAAAGTGAGGATGAGGCTAGTGAAGAGGAGAATGCGGATGGAACCCGTATAATCGCTGAAACAAACCGTCAAGCCGAGGTGCAAAAAGGGCAATGTGTGCAAAATCAACTACAAATTTGGGAACGTTTGCTTGAAATTCGTATTAACACACAAAAAGTGCTTAGTAAATGCAATCAGCTCCCGGCACCTAATGAACTTAAAACATTGCAGGATCAGAATGAAAAACTGGCAAATGTATCAAGTGAATCTGTGACCAGAGTCAGTAAGTTGCTTAGCACTTTATTGCAATTACAAAAGGCATGCCGTAAACAATTCTCGGAGCAACGCAATGCATTAAAAACAACTTTAAAGCGTTCAGTACCCATACAAAATGTAGATAATGATATCCCTATACCGCTAAAGCGTTTCGCTGATTACACCCACGCACATTTCGAAGAATTCAAACCCTACCGCAATGCAGTGTTGCTTAAATGGGATGATCGTACCAAATTGCTGACGCCGGGTGCTGGTGCCAAGAAGAAATCGCTAACAGAAGATTATGATATTATAAAGAAAATTGAAAATACTTTGCAGAGTCGCTCTATGCTTATAGAAAAATCGCGAACATTACAGAATGGCGCAAATGCTAAAACGCAAAATGATGGTGAGGAAAATGATGTTGTGGAAAATACGCAAAATATCAGAAGGAATACGGAGTCATATGACGATAGCGACTTCTACCATCAGCAACTGCGTGAGCTTATCGAGTACAAAACGAATGCATCAGTGAGCGCGAGCGAGGTCACGCAACAGTACATGGAGCTGCAAAAACTGCGACAAAAAATGAAGAAAAAGGTTGATACGCGGGCGAGTAAGGGGCGAAAGCTGCGGTAAGTGTTTAAAAAACAAATGGAAGTTTAGATAATATTTATTATTTACATAATTCTTTCCAGTTATACGGTGCATAAGAAACTAATAAATTTTATGGCACCCGATGATACATCAACGTGGACAGAGGAATCGAAAGATGAATTGTATAGATCATTATTTGCAGCTTAAGTGTATTTACTATAATGAAGAAAGTTTTTAGATTAAATAAAATCGACTGTGTCCGTAAGAAGTTTTAGGTTTCATTTATATTTTCATTTATTGTTTAGTTCTTTTCCGTTATTTATTTAATAAACGTTCTTGATACGTCAAGTATGTACACATGCGCACAACTTAATTTTATACTTTATACATACATATCTGTGGCATTTCGATAAGCTGAAAATCGACATGTAAGAAAGTTTAAGTTCAGGCGGAGCCGAACATTAAATACCCGGCGCAAGTATTAAATATATGTTTTCCACCTTTCGGAAAGCTACCGCTACATGATAAGCCGGGGTGTATAAATTTTAAGTAAATTAGCGTCCTTAAATTTCGAAGTATTGAAATTTCAAGCATTTCTGAAATTTACCGATATATGAAAAGCGGCCGTAATTTTAGTCCGATTTCAATAATTTTCAACGTTTTGCTTTTATGTGGCAAGCACAATAAAAATACCGTGTTTGGTATAAATTGGTAGAACGGTTACCGATATACATATATGTGATCATAAGTGAGCGGTGCCACGCCCATTTTCCAAAATTTTACCATAAACGTATTTCATTCATTTGTTATGCTATACCAATCCCAACAACTGTGCCAAGTTTGGATGAAATCGGTGCAGCGGTTGCCAAGATATACACATGTAACCATAAGTGGGCGTGGCTACGCCCATTTTCCAAAAATTTATATTCTTATTTTTCGTCTAAAAATTGTTGCAAATATCAATTTTGAGTGAATAATCTTCAGCAGTTACTAAAATATCGCAGTTTTCGTAATTCCGAAAATTACCGTTATATGGGATGTGGGCGTGGTTACAGTCCGATTTTGACCATTTTCAATACCAACCTACCTTGGATTAACGGAAACCTACACACCAAATTTCGTTGATATCTCAATTATTGCTCGAGTTATCGTGTACACGGATGGACAGACGGACGGACAGACAGACATGGCTTAATCGATTTCTCTATTCATTCTGAGCATTTATGTATACATTTGTCTATATCTATCTCGATTCGTTTTGGCTGTTACAAACAACCGTTATGTGAACAAAATTAATATACCCGTGTGCACAAGTGCGCTCGGGTATAAAAATTGCATATATTTGCAAAGTCGCAAATGCCTCCTCATTGTCACCTGAACCTCGCCGCTAATGAAAGTAAGAGAGGGAAGTTGTGCAGCCTTACCCACCGAAGAATGCAATCAATATATCGTTAGTATAGTATGGAAAATTTAGTTGTGGCTCTTTTGCATTACAGCGACGATATGAGATACTCCCTTTCCATACTATACGAACGATATGTAAATTGCCGGCTAAAATAGCTCGCGTCATCGCCGGGATATAACTGTCCAAACCAAAGCTGACATCAATCCTTATCAGCACCAGCTTAGGAATAAACTAAGAAAGAAACCAAAAGTTTACTGTTGTTGTTGTTGTAGTAGCGCATACAAATTCCCCAAAGGGTTTTTGGGGAGTGTTGCTGGAGTGACAGTCCTTGGCCAGATATAAATCTGGGTCGTTCCGGTTACGTAGACCCGTAAATTACGTAAATTTTACTCACTTCTTCTGCTGTTGCTTCGGATTCATTTCCCCTCTTTTCCGAACTCCCACAACATTTCTGGTATTTTTTTCTTTCATAAATAAAAGGCACACTAGTATTTAGTAGGTATCATTGTATGTATGTATTGTATATTCTTTTATTAAATTTAATATAGTTATTTTATATTTAGATGGTATGTATGATTTGCGCATGTGTGTTTGTTATTTATATATTGATGTATAATTTTTTCATTTTATTCTGCACGTGTATCTATGTAATTTTTATGTATGTATTGTATGGATGTATGTTTGTATATAGTCGATTAATCCATTAATTAATTATAAGGTTATTGCTACAAGAGATTCATCGCAATTCGTGGTTGTGTGGTCAGTGGTGAATGCACTTCCTTTATGTTTCTGTTTCTGCTTTTGTTTTTGCTTAATTAATTTTATTATTCGAAGTTAGAAGTCTATCGTTTCGTGTAACCGTTGGAAACACAGCCATGACGCTTATGCAATGCATGGCTGGAACGGTCGCACACTGGTATCGTCAATTGGTTAAAATATAGCTACATATGTAATGCATGTAAGTAATTCATGGTTTAGTTTTTGCTTTCTTTTTTATAAATTTTTCTCCCACACTATATACTTTTCAAACATTTCTAGTATGTAATTATACAAAAAGTACGGCAACTATATTTTTTTCCAATTAAATTTTAGCTGCGTTGTGAGCATCAACTTTCATCTCATTTTCAGTGCATTTCGCACAAATTTTCATGGCCGAAGTCATTGAATTATCATAGGTATACAAGTAAATTACGAATAAATTAAAACTTAACAAATACAGTTACAATAGTTACACTCATATACAATACAAATAGTTTAAATTTAATAATTTTATTTTATTTTGTTTCATTTTACATTTTTTTTACTAACCTTTGCGTTTACTACAATGCTTGTTTGTGATTTTTCGGTTTGTTTTTTTTTTTTGGAAAATTTCTTACTAGTTGCATATGCATAATGAATATTTTTTCAACTAATACAGTTATGTTATATGATGTAAACGTAAAAATTTTTAAGAGTATTCGTAGTATTCGATATACATACGTATAGATAATTCGTTAATTTTACCCACGTCAACTATGCGTTTAAGCTGTTAAATTGCAGTTTTTAACAAAACACAAAATTCAAAATTGTGTATAGTAAACAAGCTGCATTTTGCTACTTATTGCAAGTCCAAATGAGTTGTATTGAAAATTCATGAATTTGTAAACACTTATTTGCATAGCTGCCTTTCTTTTGCAATACTCTTCCATTTAACTACTAATTACTTAAATGTGACTCAAAATAAATGAATTGTTATATCTGCGTTAACGCTTTTTTTTCAAATGTAATGAGTATATTAAAATATTTACTGGGCTTATATTTGACGCCGTATTAAATTTTTAAGGAAAATATTAGCCAAATTGAAGCGTTTAGTTAACGGTCTCAACCAGCAGGCAGCCTATATATACACATTTAAATCGTTGCTTAAAAGTATATACTTAAAATTTTACTACATTTGCGCGTTTGGTTATGTTCTCGCACACCATTCGTTAGACATAAACATAGAAAATATGTACTTAAGAAATATTGCACAACGAAAATAAACATGTAAAGTATACATATAAAAATGCAAATATGTAATGTATGTACGTACGTGTGTGTATATATAATGATGATGTATGTTTGTTGTATGGATATAAATTCTTAAATACTGGGCACAGGTTTATCGGTCGTTGATTTACGTCATTTCAGCATCTGTCTCGCCACAATTCAATACGATTGGAAAAATTCTTTTCTTGTTAAGATTAAGCTACAAATTTTGGTTTGTGTTTTCACAAAATGTCGCCAATTGTTGTTAATTGTTAATCGAGTTTTTTAGTAGTAGCGGTAAACCAGTTTTAGTTTTTGATTTCGAAACAAGTATGGTTGCAGTCTTGCCAGTGGCGGTGGCGTTAGCGGTCACTTTATTAGGCGATACCACAGCTGATGCGGCGGCAGAAACGGATGCTGCGCCAGCACCAACAGCGCCAATATTTGCTGTCACTGTATTTGTAGTTATAGTCAATGGTGCTGTACAACCGGTTGCAACCAAGTGTTGCAAGTTAGTAGCTGCTGCTGCTGCCGTGGCTTGCGTTGTACTTCTGCTTGTTGCAGCTTGCGTCTGTTGTCGTTGATGTAGCTCTTGTAGTAGTACTGAGTGTTTATTCATTGCACGTAATACTTGTGGTCGTATGATTTTATCACTACCACCTGGTTGATGCAACTGCTGCTGGTGCAGCTGCTGTTGTTGGTGATTTATTTTACTGCTATTGTAAAATTGTTGTGCGTCATCACATTGTTCGTTGAAAGATTGCAATTGTGAGTGAATTGATGTAACATTGGAGAGAGTGCTTTCTGTGTCACCACCGACGCCGATGCCGCCACCGCCACCTGCACTGCTACCTCCTGTACTTGAGGCACCAACGTATTTTCTGATGGTGATCGTTTGCTGATGTTGTAACTGTTGCTCTACACCTGAAACCTTAAAAAGAAATCAAAAAATATTTATCAAGTGACATGATTGGCGTACATGCTTAGGAGATAGTTTTAAACACTAGAAAGAAAAACTCGATGCACGACAAATTCTGGAGTTACAATCAAATTTCCGACCAACTCTTACCTTTTTATAGTAGCCAAAATCTTTATCTCAAGTGCTTTTTGCTGGATGAATAATATTTTCCATGTCTTTTTGTACACTAAACAATTCCGTTATGTGCTTGGAAAATAGTGCATTCAACTCGCTTAGCTTCGTCATTTGCTAAAATATAATTTGTTGGTTTTATAAATTTACTCATTATAACATTGGCTATTACTTACATTGTGGTCAAGGCTTTTATCGCGTAAGCTCATATTTGCGGCTTTTAATTCAATTTCTTGGCTCATTAATTCATTCTCCAAAGATTCGATGCGTCCTTTCAATAAACCGATTTCACGCCGTAAATCTTCTGCTATTTCTCCGCCACCTGAAGCGCCAGCGATTACACTTCCACCACCACCAACTCGAACAACATCCAATTCACGTTTTAATCGTATATTTTCTTCCTTGTAAGTATGCAGTTGACGCTTCCACTCGTCTACATTGGCGGTGGATTCCTATAATTAATGAAATGCATGTAAATAAACTAATAGACGTCGATTTCAAGAGCTACAAAGTACCTGCAATGCACTGGTCAGGCGTATATTGTTGTTTTTCAACGTTGCCAGTTCGATTTCCCACTTTTTAGCGTTGGCGCAGCTGGTGTGAAATTTTTAAAACAAAGAAAAAAAAATTATCGGTGAGATTTTTTTTTTTTTGGTTGCAATTATTGTTTTACCTTTGAGCTAGTGCCATTTTAAGTCGTTCATTCTCGTATTTAAGTTGCTGTTCCCCAGTAGCACCAGCACTTCCTCCTGTATGCACACCTACAATACTGCCACTGGAGGATACTGTCACCGCCGTGGGTGCAGGCGATGGTGAGGCACCTGCAGCAATCTCTTGTTTCGACTCCGCTGCAGGCAGCAGCTTATGCGATGGACTATCTGGATTTGCATTTTGCGTATTCGTATTGGACATGTTGGGTGGTTCTACAGTATGCGGATCGATGGCGGTATTATCGTTCTGTTGCATACGCGACGAAATAGGTGATGTATTAGCTGACGTGGTTGGCGTAACGGCGGTGGAACCTGTAACAAGTGCAAAACGGAGTGGCTCAAATTGCCCGCAATCATCTACTAGATTTACGCAAACATACCATTTGCTGCCTTTATTGCATTTTTGGTTGCCTCTTTGACTTCCTGGAACTTTTCCACAAACTAAAAATATGTGTACGAACAGGTTTTTAAGCATGAAATAAACCGTTTAAGTTGTACATTTGTACCTTTGTCAGTTCAGCTTCGGATGCGAAACCCAGGCCGTAAACCGTATTGGCACGAACATCACTCCACTGTCCAAACTTCTGTGATGTCTGAGTAAACGTCATATTAGGCGTTATTGTTGAATTAATAACGGCCTTTGTGCCTTCCACACTGATAATGCGGTACAGGTTTCGGGACGAGTCGTAGAAGAAACTTACATTGACCGCTTTCATACTGGCTGTAATCCATGTACGCTTCGTCTTCGGATCAATGTGGAAGACATGAGCCTGGCAGGTGAAAATCGGTTGCTCGCTGGATGATGAAAACGTATTATGCTATCAACATTGTTTACTTTCAACACAAAAATACCTTCGCATATACTAAACTTATAGTTACTCACTTAAAAATTCTATTACTATATTATTAGCTAAGTAGCCACTAATCGCACATTAAAAATCTCGTGTGTGCATATATTAAAGTAACTTCATCAACTCTTCACATGTAGCCATGAAATCCAAAAGCAACTTTGCGGTTTAGGGACTTAATTTATGTCCTTGCCATTAATAGCGCTCCTGTAGTGTAGCTTACATATTAAAATAAAAATAGGAAATCCCAAAGCGACTCCCGCCCCTTCATAAACGTCTGCCGTATTTCGGGGCTCACAAACGTGAACTTACTGCAAATATCGGTTTTATTAGCCAAAGGCCTTATTTGCTGGAAATTAATTATGTGTACGTGTGGCGCGCATAAAATTATAGAATTTTCTCAATTTTTTCCATATTAATTTGAGGTCTGGCTTGGCCGAATTCGGCATTCTACGGGTGGGGACACTTACAAAAGCAGCAAATAGCACCCACTTACAAGTTGGTTTTAAACTATTCTACTTAAAGGCACTTTTAATTTCCATATAAATACCTATAAGTCGCATCAATAATTTTACAATATTTACCCCATTTTCTTTGTTTGGTCGTGAAAACTGCGGCTTTTTCAACTTTTTGCGAAAATTTTTTCGGTTTCGATTTTTCCAATTATTCTAGTGTTGGTGTCAAACAATTACTGCGCTACCAGATCGTCGATAGTATACAACTGTTATAATAGTCTTGTGTGTTCGTTTTTTATCGATAAATTTTCGCTACCCAATATGGGAAAATAGCCAAAACTATTTTTTTATTTTCCCTTAAAATAAAAATGTAAAAAGTCTGTTCAACTCGCCGCCATGAATATTGGGTAGTCGGTAGGTAGTAAAAAGATAATTTTACAAAACCAAAGGAAGATGTTCCGAATATCGTCGATTAGTATGAGACTGGTACCAAAGAACGTAAATCTATAAGAAGAGTTGTCTCTTCTTATAAATTTACGTTCTTTGCTGGTACAAATGAAGCATGATACCTCGCATCTTTCTAATTCGAAAGATCAAAGAACAACAACCGACTACAGGGCTCCTCAGGGAAGCTTCTTCAAAATAGGGGAAAAATCGTTCATTTCGCTAACAAAATGACTGCAGTTCAAAAACTCACTTCGGATCATAACTCTAAACGAACACAATTCTCCTTTCGGGAAGATTACGATAACCGTAACGACAAATTTTGACTGTGTCATTGGAAAACTGGGCTCATTCGCTCTTCAAATATACCCACTTTCAGGTTTCGGGGCCTTCTAGTTTTATAGATATTTAGTGTTGAATGTTATTTTTTTGATTTTTTTTTAATATTAATATTTTAAAATTGGTTCATGCTCTTCGCACTCAGAAAAACCCTGCAAAAATCGCGACTACTCCATGCATGCGTGTAAAGAGTACTCCCTAAGGACCAAAGAGTACTCCAAAATTAACCACAATTCATATAAAAAATATGGTCCAATTAACATTGCGATGTCCTAGGGCAGGACCATATACTCCATCCCTGCATTACATCAGGGTAGCACAAAACTACTCCAACATATTAACAATGGCATTGTTGTTATATTTTTTCGTTTGTACAGCTTTCACTTCTCAAATGCTTTTTCGAAATTAATAAAAACCAAGACAAAAATTAAAAATTACATGTTGCTTCTGACGGCATTCGAACCCGAACATGCTGGGAGCTAAAAACTAACAGTGAGCATCTCTACACGTTCAACTACAGCCAGATATGCAAATGTGCTTTCAAATGCTCAACTTCAATCATGTTTCGTTAAAACACGAGCAGTGATCGGATAACAAACAATAAGCTGGCGCAGAGACAGGAGTTGGTCCGCTACAGCATGACAGCGGAACACTTTTGTAAGTACTCCCATTTACCACAAATAGACTACATGGTCCAACGGCTTTTGCAGGGAAATACCAGTTTTATAGATAAATTTTCCGATAAGAATTAGAGATGTCAGCGATTTATTCGAAATAGGGAATTTAAATGATTTAAACTTCACAGGCGATTAGTTGAATGAAAAGTTGAACGGAATTAGGAAGCCGGCCAAGTTCATTTAAAGCGGTTAGTTGAAAGGCATTTAACACCAGGCGATTGTTGCTTTCAACTAAAATTTTGCCTGAAAAATCACCTCATGTAAATTCCCTATAATTCGCATAGTTATAGGATCTGAGTTACCAACAAATGAGGTAATTCGATCTCAAGATTTTTGTTTGGCAAATTACGTAACTCGAAGTGAAATTGGAGAGCGCATTAAGAATGAGAGAGCGATCTTCATCCGGATTCCAGCATCCGCTATCGCTTGTCCCAAAAGAATAGCTGGCGCGCCTAATAACATGCAACCACTAGTTACATGCCCCTCATATTGCCAGCTTACACATTGCATCTGTTACTTTTCCAAGCTGCCCCAAAGCGGCCCCACTAAATTTTCATTTAGAGAATTTTGGCGATGGAAATTTATGTCAGCGATTGTCACAATTCCGCTGCTGACATAATTGGTTCACGTTTTCACATTACTCGGTATGACATCTGATCGGCAATTTTTCCATGGTACTTTCGGTTTACCGAAATGATTCGGTGTTGCGCTGATCTGCACACTTGTGGCACTTGTAGGATACTTTTGGTATGTAATTTGTAGAAAAACGTTAAAAAAAAGCCGCAGCGCACGAAACTAAATTTTAAAATTCCATAAATCATTTAACAAAAATATCCCCTGGCGAAACCAAACGCGTTATAGCTTTTAATTCATTTAATTCATTTCTTACTTTCTTCTTCTTGTTTTTTGTACGTTGTAAAAATGTGTGCAGAAAATTTTCATATTTTACTGACCGGTCTTACTGCAGTGCGTTAAGCCGTAATGAATCCGCTCCGATTTCGTATATGCAACACTAATGTGAAAATCCCAATTGAAGTATGTTCATATGATCAATATACTTACGGAAAAAACCAAAAATGTCGATCCGATATCGTACCGAGTAATGTGAACGCGCTCTAACTAATCAGAATATTCGTAACAGTGGCTACACACGACGAACATATCCGCGCACATGTGCGCCAACATGCTGGCTGTCGTTTGCTACAGACGGCGAGCGGCTCATAAGTGATTTTGTACTCAAAGCGTAAACATGGAATGGAAAGACGCGGATGATGCAATTGAAATACTTATGACTTAGGGTTTTTTATGTATGTGTTACTTAAATTTATTTATATTTTACTTATATGTATGTACATACATATACATATAGTAATTTAGCCTCATTTATCAAAAATTCAATTAACGCACATGGCTTGGATGCATTTATCCGCGATGTGCACACTGCAAGCATCAACACAAAGTGAGGTTGTTGTTTTTGTTTCCAATGCGATGCTCGCAAACCACGCTACAAACGACGGGCATGCTCGTTGAAAATCAAAATTTTTTTATTTTTGGCGAGCACGCTCGCAAACCGCCCTACAAACGACGAACATGACCCGCAAGCCGCGCATGTGCGCGGATATGCTCGTCGTGTGTAGCCACTGTAACCCAACCCTAATCAAAATATCGACTTACCAAGTACCAAACTCGATGTGATGACCACTAGAATAAATTGCACATATCTGTTAATTTGGTATCGATAACGATTTTCCAATAATCTTTTGGAAGTGACATTGATTATCACATTCTTATTGGAACGACAGAGTTATCAATGAGTTGTAGTAAACAGTGTTGCAAACAAACTTGAAATATGTAAACAAATTGTTTTTGAGTGAAAACTCTAACGATAACAGAATGATCTTTGTTTGCGCGTATATATAAACAGATCGTGAACTGAAGATATGATAGACATATACATTAGCAGCAGTTTTTTGTTTAAAATATCATAACTTTTTCATTTTTGACACTTACGTTTCAATGGCATGCAACCCTGCATTGGCATGATGTTGCAACACTGATGTGTACTGTGTGTACCCATTTGTCAATTTTTCGCAACGGCACAGCAGCGATAGCGACGGTGGTTCTTATACAATTTTTAATGTTAATTCTAGCAATAAATCTTGCAAGAAAATAGTTGGAAAACTGTGAAAAACGTGCAAACGCTGCTTGCTATAAGCGCAAAAAGTTCCATGCAGCGAGGGAAACGTTCAGATCGGGCAAGTTGAAGCATTAGCGGTAGCTACACACAACTGCTACCTACACACATATGACATGGGCTTGCTGATAGGAATTTTTGGGCTTGGACCAATTTGTTGCCAGCAGCCGCTATTAAGATGTCCAATTGATTTAGTTAACGAATTTAAACATTATTTTGCTTAGGTCGCTAAGGACATAAATGGCTGAAAGATTTTATAGTAAATCTGCACAGGCTTTACAACGCCCTTGTATGTAGGCGATTAAGGGATGCTCATGCTTGTTATCTATGACAGTAGAAACTTCCAATAGGAAATGACGGTAGGGGAATGGTGATGATTATTGTATCGATGGTGCAGGAGCAAATATTTCTTCATTTGTATGAAATGTATTGAAAATGTGTCAGTTTGCAATTGCGACAAAATTGCAAGATATCGAAATTTGTAAAGAAAAGAAATGGGCGTAGTGCCAATCTTGCAGTTTGACTAGTATATGCTAATTGGAGAGAGTCTATGTTGCTAAAAACTCGCTATGCGTAAAATATGTTGCATTGCAAATAAAGTGCATACATTAGAAAATATATTAGCACCTACCTACATCATATGTAATATGCACATTTATTATTACATATGATGTATATATATATTTATGCAATGAGGAATTCTGTAAGCCTCTCGCTATCAGTGATATCAAAAGTATTTGGTCACTTTACCATGACGTCAACAGAATTCTATCGTTATGAAAGTTTTTGTTGTAGTTGGCATAATTATTGCAGGCTATTATAGTGCAGCATAGTTTAATGACCTGAATTCAAGACTAATGTAGGGATCGTAACTCCTTTAGCTACTTTACAATTTAAATTTAATGCCTTTCACTCGTATTCAATAACGTCTACAGCTTTTTTGCGTGTGAGTGAGAAATTAAAATGTGGAATATGATGTGCGACGTAATGCCAACTATTTCGGAGGATAGCATCTCCCAGCGATCCTCACAATTTAGCGGCGAAGATGCCAATTTCGAGCAGCTAATGGTGTCCATGTTGGACGAACGTGACAAATTAATGGACAGTTTGCGTGAGGCACAGGAGAGGCTCAGTGAATCGGAAGTAAAATTGCATGATGTGGAAAAAGAGCGTGACAGCTTACAGCGGCAGATAAATGCCAATTTACCTCAAGTAAGGAAAATTTAGTAAAATGTATTAAACGAAATTAATTCAATACCTACAATTTCAGGAATTCGCAACTTTAACTAAGGAACTTACACAGGCGCGCGAAACGCTGCTTGAGCGTGATGAAGAAATAGGCGAGCTGAAGGCTGAACGGAACAATACACGGGTAAAACCCCTTAAATTAAAAAAAAAAATAATAATAAAAATGCTTTCAAAAAATTAATAAATTTTAAATACATATGTATGTACATAAATATTAAATATTGGTAGTAACAAAATCCTGTGCTCTTACCTTCAGTTACTTCTGGAGCACTTGGAATGTTTGGTGGCGCGACACGAACGTTCTTTGCGCATGACGGTCGTGAAACGGCAGGCAGCTGCTCAAAGCGGCGTATCCAGTGAAGTAGAAGTACTAAAAGCATTAAAGAGTCTATTTGAACATCATAAAGCGTTGGATGAAAAAGTGCGTGAACGTCTGCGCTTATCAATCGAAAAGAATAATTCACTCGAAGAGGAATTAAACGCAACCAAAGAAGAGGTGAATGCATTTTCAGCAGCAACTATATTATATGTTATACATTTTTATACGTTTAGCTTCAGCAATATAAAACTGGTGCAATACAAGCCAATCGTGATGCTAGCAATGAGAATGGTGTGAATGAGAGGGTATTGCTTTAAGTTTTTACTCAAAGCGTTTCGTAACTAATTTTTGCTTTCCACATTTCAATAGGCCGGTAGCGGTCTGAATGGCGATTCGAATGAAGCAAACGATTATGCTGCAAAAACGCATGAGCTGCAAACAATAATCGAAAAACAAGTAAGGCGATTTTAAATAATTTGGGAAATAGTATAGTTTTAAACCCCATTCCTCATCCCACAGACCGCGGAACTATCGCAATGGCAACGGCGAGTTTCAGATTTGAACAACAAAATTTGCGAATTGGAGGAGAATTTAAGTAGAACTCAAAAAGAATTGTGCAAGTCGCAGGAGCAATGTTCGAAATTGCAAAGAGATTTGCGAGAAAATGTTGCACAGAAGGAAGATCAGGTATGTGAAATGTCTTGACCGTGTTATCCATCAAATATTCCTGTCTCACTGAAAACCAATTTTTAAACACTTACAGGAAGAACGTATCGCTACCCTGGAGAAACGGTACTTGAACGCTCAACGTGAATCGACGTCATTGCATGATTTGAATGAGAAGCTGGAGCAAGAATTGCGCCATAAAGAAGCACAAATTAAGGTGAGACATCGATTTTGGTAAATCAAGTAATTTTAAGAACTTCATTATATTCTCGTTGCAGTTACATGAAGAGAAGATTTGCGCAATCGAAGAAAAATTGGAGTTGTCTGAACAAAAGTTAGCTCAGCAGGCAAAATTACAGCCTGACATGGAAGAGCAACTTAAAGCTCGCATGGAAGCTTTGACAAAGGTAGGAAATAAGGTATGCGCGATTGAATTACTTACAAATGTGCTGTGATGTGTAGTATGTATGTAGCTGCGTTTGTTTGTTTGTGTGATTTTAGCATAAAAAGTATGTTTGTTAGTAGAATCCAAAAATTTTAATTTGTATCCTCTTCTGCCCGTCATTTATGTAGTTGCACTATTTAAAACTTGTCGCTTACAATTAATTCGTGCTTTACATTTTTACATAATTTTAAACACAGGCACAGGAACGCCATGGTTCAGCAGAAGATCGCATACAGCGTCTAGAGGCCAATTTGGACGAGAAGAACGCAGAGGTTTTAAGACTGAACCAAAGATTAAAAATGAACGAAGAGCACAATTTAAGGTTGTCGTCCACTGTGGACAAACTGCTTTCCGAATCGAACGAGCGGTTGCAAGTACATTTGAAAGAGCGTATGCATGCACTAGACGAGAAGAATACACTTTCACAAGAGTTGGAGAAGGCGCGTAAAATGGCTGAGGAATTACACCATCAGAAGGGTGAAATTATGAAGGAATTATCGAAGACACGCCTGGAAATTGAGAATTTCAAGCGCCAGCTTTTGCAGCAAGAGATTGCCTATAATATACAGCAAACGGAAGCATTAACACGCAGTCTATCGCCAAGCAGCGTGGTCGACGGCGGTGCCTTCTCGCGCAGCACCTCGCATGCCAGTTTCGATACGCATTCGTTGCGGCGTAGCAAATCGCGCATGCAAGAAGAGGCGAACATAGCACGTTCTATGGCCGAGCAGGAATGGGAAAATCTGCAACAGGCACACGCCCAACAAGCGTACGAAATGTCTGCCGCGGTAGCGGCTGCAGCAGCTGTCGAATGCGAAGATAGCGAGGCTGCGGCGGCTGCTGCTATGTTTGCCGCCTCCGATATAATGTCCCCATCTGGGCATGCGGACGCTCAAACACTCGCCATGATGTTGCAAGAGCAATTGGATGCCATTAATAATGAGATTCGTTTGATACAAGAGGAGAAACAATCAACAGAGGCGCGCGCGGAAGAGTTGGAATCACGTGTGGGTAGTTTGGAACATGTAAATTTGTTGGCGCGCGGCCGATCAATGGATCGTCAAAGTCCACCTATGAGTGGGCGTAGCACACCGAATAGCCCAAATAGAGATTTCTTACAGAAGTATCATACGGTGAGTTTTCCAAGGAAAAATTAAGTATAAAAGGTGGTAAACTTTATTTTTTGTTTTGTAGTTAAATCTGCCTGTTTTGTCGAGCGATATGTCGCGCGATGATATTCATGGCATGTCTGCTGCTGGCGATTCGAGTTCAGGCGGTGCCGCATCGCCACTCACCGCTAGATCGATGCGACTTGAGCGTGTTGCGCAGGCGTTGGCACACAGCCAAGAGGAATTACGACGACGTTCGGTGGGCATATCACCAAATCACGGTGTCGATCACTCAAGGTATGCCATTGCCTGCGAACTATTTCTTTTCTTTTATTTAATTGAAACTTTTGTATTTTATTAAAGTCATGTGGCCTTGCCACAACTTAGTAACTACGGCCTTTCGCCGTTAAGTTCGCGTTATGGCAGTCAGGAATCGCTGAGTCGTCACTACAATACAATGGGCTCAATGACAATGCTGCAAACACCTACCACCAGTGTGGGACGTGACGTCGCTTCAGCGGTGCAAAAGAAAAAGGGTATCAAATCGAGTTTAGGCCGATTTTTCAGCAAGAAAGATAAAGTGAAAGGTGTTAAAGATACGCTGCCTGATGGTTCGACCAGCATGATGTCCATTGGCAATTTGTCGATTGGTCTAAGTGAAGGTGAATCGAATTATGATGTAATGAGCGTAACTGGTGGTATGGTGCCGCGCATGAGTAGCATGCCAGGATCGAAAATTTCCTCAGTGGATTATGGAAGGCAGAAAAAGTAAGTAGACTTGGGATAGTATATAAAAGTAATGCAAATTTTGTTTAACTATATCTTATATTTTATTTTTTTACTTAAGGGATCACGACTATAGAAATGATTTACTTGGTGAAGCGATGAAAGCCGGCACACCGTTTGCTTTATGGAATGGTCCCACCATTGTTGCCTGGCTGGAGCTGTGGGTTGGCATGCCAGCATGGTATGTTGCAGCTTGTAGAGCAAATGTTAAATCGGGTGCCATTATGAGTGCATTGAGTGACACGGAAATACAGCGGGAAATAGGTATGTTGCATTTAAAAAAAAAATATATATATACGATTTTTTTCGATCTAAATATGTGGAATTGGTTTGTAATTTTTTGCAGGCATTAGCAATCCACTGCATAGACTTAAACTTCGCCTTGCCATACAAGAAATGGTTTCATTAACTTCGCCATCAGCGCCTCAAACGTCACGTACAACATTGGCTTTTGGTAAGTAAAATTTTGGAAAAAATATTTCGTTTTGATTTGATATTCGGGAAGTGGAAATTGGTGTCATTGGCCTGTGAGCTGAGATCAGCCCTCAGCTAAATTACCGCTATCAGAACAAAATCGTGGTCCAAAGTGACATTTAAGCCGCAATAAGTAAAAACTAGTCTTTCAGTGTTACACATTAAAATATATATAAAACTGCACACTTAGAATATTTCTGAAAAAATCTGAATAGAAAGTTGCAAATTAGTATGCAAATTGATTGAAGTTTTCTGAGTTTTGCACAAAGTTTAGAGATTTATATATATGTTTTTTGCTGTTGTATGAACTATATACTATATAAAAAGATTATCGAAACGAAATTAGAATAAACAACTTTTCATATATTACAAAAAAAAAAATCACTGTGTCAATACTTTTGTTCGTCGCTGTATGTATACTATAAAAAATCTGGGTTTAATTTCATCTCCTATCGTACAGCCTTTGGTTTAAAGCTATAGAAAAAAATTTAATTATATCTTAAAAGAAAAAAATATTATTTCAGGTGACATGAATCACGAATGGATCGGCAATTATTGGTTGCCTGGTCTGGGCCTCCCGCAATATCGTACCACGTTCATGGAATGTTTGGTAGATGCGCGCATGTTAGATCATCTAACGAAAAAAGATTTGCGCGGTCAACTTAAAATGGTGGATAGTTTCCATCGTACTAGTCTGCAATATGGAATTTCGTGTTTGAAGAGGCTCAACTATGATCGCAGTGAGTTAGAGCATAGACGTAAAATGTCGGAAAACGGGCTCTGCGATGTGCTAGTGTGGAGCAACGATCGCGTTATACGCTGGGTATGCAGCATTGGATTAAAGGTTAGACCTTTTTTGCATACTGGACTTTGAAATTAGTCGCAACTTTTATGCTTTGTTTTATAGGAATATGCAAATAATTTACTTGAGTCAGGCGTACATGGCGCCCTTGTTGCATTAGATGAGGGTTTTGATTCTAATGCGATGGCATTGGCCTTACAAATACCAACGCAAAACGCACAAGTAAGTTTTTGCCAACATTTTTCTTTTTTTTGTCGATGCGAGTCGCCCTTTTACTTCTTTCGTTGTTTTTTTTTATTCAAGGCACGTCACAATTTAGATCAAGAGTTCAATAATTTGCTGCAAATCGCCACAGATCGAAGGCTCGAAAATGAACAGCATAGTAATTCTTGATCCGCCTACGGTATCACGGCCGACATGGCTGAGGAATAAAATAGTAAATTCAACACAGTATAAGCAGCAGCGACTGCAATGCCGCTCACTAGTAAGCCACATGCAATGCAACAAACAGTCACTAATCGCCCTACATAAACACTTGATGAATGAGCGCGTGTGCTAGCAAACATACATGCACACACAGATGCGTACATACTTAGATGAGCGCTGCCGCATGGCGCTTGCTAAACGTAAATGTGTAAACAAAAGAACAATATCCAGTATAGTAAATTACCGAATTTCATACATCTACATATACAAATCAGTTGATAAAGTCTCATGTGTTGCAATGATATGCCGTGATCCAGTTGTGTGTACGCTAAATGTTTTTTGGTAATCATATTTCCTTTTTTATTAAGCGTCTCAAATCTAAACAGAAAAACAGAACATTCATACATATACTTACAAATAAGTATTCTAACGAAATTCATATACAAACATATAACCATATTAAGAGGCACAATGTAAAGAAAGCGAAAACGGTAAAGAAAAGTAAGTGGAAATCTTGTGGTCAATGCTAAAGTAAAAAGCCGAGTGCAGTCCGGGCCCAATAACAGGTATATGCGGACAAGACATAACTATAAATTACTTAAATACAAACACACATACACTAACACATATGATACATGATTGCTTGAAATGTTTTGCCACTTTGCAAGCAAAAAAGATCAAGTTCAATGCATGCATAATAACGAGCTCAAAATCATTTTTTACTTATATACATTTTATTATGTTCAATTTGCATTGAAGAGTTCAAAAACAATATTAAGTATAACAGCGTTAACATTTTTTACAACGGTTATTTAATTCCTATTCCAATTTTTACTGCCTGAATAATAATTAAAACCTTTTTTTTTCATATTTTCTAAGTTTAAAAAGTAAAACACTAATGGCCTTATTCATAAAATGTAAAGTATTAATGAAATGCTTTATAATATAACATATCCATAAAACTGTTTATTTATAAAGCATTTTAAAAGAATACAATTTTTTATTTATTTGGCCGTTGCAGTGTTGAAAAGTGTATACATATGTCAAAAATGTATGTATTTGTTAAAACCACTCCAACTTCAGCTTAAACTTTTCTCTCAACTAGCATGCGCTATTTTCTGCCTTGTAGACTCACTTTATTGCAGCGACGGCTAGAGAGAGCTTTTAAGCTGCGCGCGCTCATATGAAATCTATAGGAAGCTTGGGCATGAGCGTTGATGGGCACCGTGTTTCCAGCGTTACAAGCTTTCTATATATATATTTTATATAGACTTCTACAGACTAAAAGCGCGCTCTGCCAAATACAGATCATGAGTATTGATAGCGTTATTGTTTTGCTCTCCTTTTCTCTCTTTCTCTAAACACTTGCATGCTTGCTCAAGAAAATTCTTTTTTAAGTTAGTTAAATGGCCTTTTTCCCACATACATTCAATTTCATATAATCATTCGTTCCAATAAAAAAAAAAAACAGAAACAGTATTTTGCAGTTTTATAAGATAAAAATAAAGTGAAAGTGAAGAAAACAAAATTAAAACTAAACAATCCCACAAATAAATACTTACATAAGTAAGCGTCATATGCCAGCCTTCACAACCTTAGTGCCCATTCATACATTGCACTATCATAGAAATCCGTAAGAGCAGAGCTCCAAAACTGAAAACCCTCGTGTGGATTCCTACTCGAAAAATTTGTATCAGTGTTGGCCATGGAACGCTTTTACGCTATCAAATGTATGCCTATAAAGCCTATGAAGTGGCCAACTCTGATTTAAAGCCTTAAAAACTTCAATTCCATGCCAAACGGTGGGGCAATACTTTAGAAATGTTGCAGAGATATTAGAGACGCCAGAACAAAAAAATTAAAAAATTTTGAAAGTTTTTGGAAAAAATGTTGACTAAAGGAAACAGATTTACCAGAAAGCTTGGAAGTTTTTAAACTTAAAATTTCGAGTAAATATTTTTTACGAAAAATTATAAATTTGAGAATATTTTTAACAGCGATTTTTGCGGTAAATTTTCCTAAGTTAATTTTTCCTGGTAATTATTATTTCTTTCAAAAACTAAAAAAAGTATAAAAAAATTCTAAAATTTAAAAAGCAATTTTGTGCTATCAAAAAGTTTTAAACATTTTTTTTTCTCTTACTATATTCCTGAATGATAAGAACTAATTGAAGTAAAAAGATCGCATTTCGATGCCCAATTTTTTATAATCAATTAAGATTGATTGGTCTTCGATTTAAAAGCCGCATCTACGAGCAATCCCGCAAATATTCGATCAAAATTCTTCGTAGGTATAATTGACGGAAAAATTTCCGACCTCGGTTTTCAATTTTTTAATCGATTAATGAATTCGATTATGAAGGACTCGATAATTATAACTTCGATTTGATCGATTTAGAAACGGCAGCGCTAATTTTTAGGCGTGTCGAACTGGTTACTTCAGCAGCATCCCTACAAATATTGGACCAAAATTCTTAATTTTTTTTCTAAGAAATCATTGCATGGGAAATATGTAGATTGCTGAAACGAACCGCAATAAATCGCAAGTCCGAAAATTTCATAAATCAAAATTAGATTTAATCAATTAACTGTGTTCGAGGACTTGTTAAAATGTATGAAACTGCCATTCTTCATTTTTAAACGAGTATAAATAATCGAATCATAAAAAAATATATGTAGATTAATCGATCTTCGAATTTATCGATTGAAAATCGGCGTCTCTATTCTATAAGAGCTATTTTACGTTGACTTTATTGCATCAGATTACTGCAATTAATTTTTTAGTAAAATTTATTTATTTTACAAAGTTATTCATTTGCTTAGCAAGAAAATCTGAAAACTCAGCAACTTGGTCTGATCAGTTTAGTGACTTTCGAAGTGTTCGAAGTTTTCTCCAGCTTGGAATTCAGTTTAATGGCTATCGCTATAGAGATTTTTGCTCTCTGTGCTTTCTTTTTATATATTAAAAATTTTCTTTCGTCATAAATAACTTCAAAAACGGCAGAATTATTAAATTTCCACTACTCGTTTAGAGGCATACTGAATACAGGTAATTTTATTTTTTTTTGCAGATTTTCATTATACATATTGCATTAGTAAATTACCACTTTTCTTTTATGACTTATGGTCTTATTATGCATACATCGCACAACTTCGCATAAACTTCAAACTGTAATTTCGTATGTACTTTGTATGTATTCCATTGCCCAGAAATTAGCAGAACTTTTAAAAATTTAGCGATCTGTTGAGTTTAGATTTCGCTTCATTTTTTCTTAAGTTACATTTTTATGCACTGGTACAAATGGTTGTGCGCAGTTATGCGAAGTATGCATAATCAGACCTTTAGACAGAAACACACTTAAACGACCTCTACATATATAAATGGGGCATTCCACACTATTTCAATTCGTGAAAAACTACTTTTGCTCGATTTTCGGATATATTGCAGAGGAGGTCCTAAAGTGTTTGTAAACGCAAAAAAAAAACAAAAACATTTTTTTTTTTTCAAAAGTTATACAACAACAAAAATATTAGATGTCCTGCCGTAAGCCATTGTTGATCACATCATAACTCGATAAATATTAGTTGTAGCAAAAAAATCAATACGTACTTTTTTATTGACAAAGAGTCAGAGATTTATAAAAGATTTTTAATTTTTTTTAAGTCCACTTTTCTATACGTTTGTTAATGAACAATTTAGAAAGTTGCCAAGAAAAACATGTTTGCAGATTTCTAAAAACCTGCAAAAAATATATGTGATAGAGTGAATATTAATAATTCTAAATTGTTCATTAACAAACGTATGGAAAAGTGGACTTAAAAAAAAAAAATTTTAAATCTTTTATAAATCTCTAACTCTTTGTCAATAAAAAAGTACTAATTGATTTTTTTGATACAACCAATATTTATTTATCGCGATATGATGTGGAAAACAATGGCTTACGGCGGGACACCTAATATTTTTGTTATTGTATAACTTTTGTAAATTTTTTTTTTTTTACATTCCTCGCGTTTTGCCATATCTTAGAGGCATTTCTACATTATACTCAGTTTATATCAAAATCTAAAAAAAAAAATCATAATTTTCATTGAAATAGCATTGAAATGCCTCAAATACAAAACAAAGAATAATAGTCGAATTTAAAACGGAACTACATAACCGCATAGATCATGGTTCATTAAGGCCACGCATACCGACGCTTACAAAATACAAGAGAGGCAGAACACGCATAATGTACACATACACGAACAAAAAAAAAAAAACATACAAGCATATACATATTTAGATTCAGCAAAGGAAAATACGAAATTACAAAAAGTAATGAACACATGATTAAAACCAATGATCATTATTGGCTATTTAAGTATTAAAGGACAAAATTGCGCTAAAATAAAAAAAAAAAAAACATTCAAACATGCATATACATATTTAGATTCAGCAAAGGAAAATACGAAATTACAAAAAGTAATGAACACATGATTAAAACCAATGATCATTATTGGCTATTTAAGTATTAAAGGACAAAATTGCGCTAAAATAAAAAAAAAAAATAACAAAAAACAAAATAATAAAAAAAAACTAACACGAATAAAAATGTGCGAGAAAATAAAAGTTTAGCAAAAAGAAAAAAAAACCTATTGAAATTAAAAAGCTTTAAAGGCACTACTTAACTATAATTAATTGAAAAACAAAAACAAGCAAAAAATATTCATTCGTTTAATGTATTCCCTTAAAAAAAAAAAATACGCGTCATAAACAAAATATAGGCAAAACAAAAACTAGAAAAAATAAATAAATCGTTTCAAAATAAAATTGACGGGCGGGCGGGCATACGCATGCTAAATGATATAAACTATATAATTGAAAAATGTGCAGTATATGAACAATTTTATACAATATACAAGTAAACATACATACTATACATAAAAATTTTCATATTTATATACAAACAATAACTACATACATACATACAGTCGAAGAACAAGTCAAAGGGGGTGTTGGGGTGGGCAATCATGGCACAAATTGTAGGTATGTATGCATGTGTATGTATGTACATATGTATGTATGTATATATGTGTGTTAGAAACGTTAGCAAATACAATTTAATGTTTAAGTAACTTTCGAAAATGCTATTTGGATGCATACATAGGTATATACAATACACATTATGTATACATACATACGTATACTACTAACAGGCACTTGGATCATTCTGGATCATTTTTCTTTCATTTGATTTCCTTTTTTTGCTATTTAAATAAAATTCATTCTCTAACAGCAACTATATAAACGCAAGTTTCAAACTTGTAGTTGTAGAAAATTAAAAAAATGCATACAATTTTCATCAAAATATAAAATTTTTTTTGTTACATTTTTTTTTTTAAATTTTTTTGAGTATGCAGATTTGTATGAAAAAAAGCATAAAAAAGAGAATGGAAAAAATTGCGGGGTAGCGTCAGTAAAAAAATTCTTAAAAATCAACGCTAAAATGTAGCTATATACTTCAAACTTGCACTTTATTGTACTAAAATTGAATGGGCTAAAAAACTGCGAACTCAAAAAAGTTAGAAACTTTGATGGAAATTTTGATGATTTTTTTAACGTTCTACAAAGTTTGAAATTTGTGTTGATATGGTTTTTTGTTAGAGAATGAACCGTATTTTAATTGGTAAATAATGGAATTAAATAAGAGAAAATCATAAAAAAAAAAAAAAAACGAAAAATCATTGTCCCTATTCAAGTGTATATTTTAAGTAATCAAATTTAATTCAATTTATAGGCAATAGCAAAAACCACTGTTAATTAATTTACTTCAAATAGTTGAAATTTAAAGTATTCAAATATTCACTAACTAAATATTTCCATTCTCGTATATGTAGGTAAAGTCATACAACAATTCTAAACTAATTGTACGCGCTTACGACTTACTGTTCGTTAAGTCATCCATATTCTTGACTCTGCTGCAATTTTGTTACGTACGTAAGTGAAAATACTTCACACGCTGACTCACTGGCTACGGTACCCCTAAATTGTTATATGCAAATTGAAGATGGTTGTGGTTTTTGCTTGAAAATTACCTGTTTTTACTATCGGTTATAGTTTTTCTAATAAGAAAACTCGCTAATTCAACCATACGGGCCTACAAAATTAAGCGAAAATATTTTACCAGAAACCAGAGTACACTTTATCAAAGGTTTTCGACGTGTTGAAACCAAATCCGTGGTCATAGCTGCTCTGCCGGCTCAGGTTTCCGAGATATTTTAAACTTAAAATGCAAAAAACGTAATTTGGTCCTATATTTTAGGTTATATGCTACGTCGTGATTTCTTTTTTTCTAAAACTCGCAGGCGAAAAGTAATAAAAAACAAGTAAGAAAGTCTAAGTTCGGGCGGAGCCGAACATTAAATACCCGGCGCAAGTATTAAATATATGTTTTCCACCTTTCCGAAAGCTACCGCTACATGATAAGCNTTACCAAGATATACACATGTAACCATAAGTGGGCGTGGCTACGCCCATTTGCCAAAATTTTGTAATATTCTTATTTTTCGTCTAAAACTCATTGCAAATATCAATTTTGAGTGAATTATCTTCAGTAGTTACTAAAATATCAGCAGTTTTCGTTTTTCTGAAATTACCGTTATATGGGAGGTAGGCGTGGTTATTGTCCGATTT